>NC_081537.1:34092611-34200995 GCF_030273125.1 Centropristis striata | reverse complement strand
CTCCATCAGACCAGAAACCAAAGCAGCGTGGAGCCCTACTGTACATTTACCTCTAAAGTTCTGGCTGTAAACTCCATGAGGCCAGTTTCAGTTTGATGATGATATACCAAGTAAAACTGGAGACAAGCTCAAATAGATTTAGTATCAAATGATAGAACTGGATGGAACCCTCTGATATGGTAGATTTGACACCTTTGGTCACATTTCCAAATGATTAAAAAAAGACACAAAATGACCAAAAAAGACACAAAAAGACTCAAAAAAGGAACAAAAAGACAGAAAATGACTAAAAAAAAACACAAGAGAACCAATAAAGACACAAAATGACTAAAAAAAGGAACAAAAAGACACAAAATGACCAAAAAAATGACACAAAATGACTAAAAAAAGACACAAAATGACCAAAGAATGACACAAAAAGACTAAAAAAAGGAACAAAACGACATAAAATGATCAAAAAAGACACAAAATGACCAAAATTTTTGGTTCAAAATGTTGATCCAGTGAGTCAGAATAAAAAAACAATTATTATTAGTTCATATAGGTGACCAACATGACATTTAAACATTTTAAACGTTTTAAGTGGTGTGTCCAAAAGCTCCAAATAATCCAGACTTGTTGCCTCCATCAGAGTATAAAACAAAGCAGCGTGGAGCCCTACTGTACATTTACCTCTAAAGTTCTGGCTGTAAACTCCATGAGGCCAGTTTCAGTTTGATGATGATATACCAAGTAAAACTGGAGACAAGCTCAAATAGATTTAGTATCAAATGATAGAACTGGATGGAACCCTCTTATATGGTAGATTTGACACCTTTGGTCACATTTGACACATTTACAATTCTTTATTGAGCATGATAGTGTTTTGAAAGTTAAAAAAAAGATTCAAAATCACATTTTATGTTGGACTAAAGGACTAAAAAAGACACAAAATGACCAAAAAAGACACAAAAAGACACAAAATGACTAAAAAAAGACACAAAATGACTAAAAACAGACACAAAATGACTAAAAAAAAAACACAAAAAGACACAAAATGACTAAAAAAAGATACAAAATAACTAAAAAAAGACACAACAAAAGACACAAAATGACCAAAAAAAGACACAAAAAGACACGAAATGACTAAAAAAAGACACAAAATGACTAAAAAAAGACACAAAATGACTAAAAAAAAGACAAAAAGACACAAAATGACTAAAAAAAGATACAAAATAACTGAAAAAAGACAACAAAAGACACAAATTGACCAAAACTGTTACGCTAAACACACAAGACACAAATAAAATAGAGTCAAACTAGAATAAAAACCAGAGTTGGATGACAGGACTTGTCTTTTTTAGTCATTTTGTGTCTTTTTTTAGTCATTTTGTGTCTTTTTAAGTCCTTTAGTCCAACATTAAATGTGATTTTGAATCTTTTTTTTACTTTCAAAACACTATCATGCTCAATAAAGAATTTTAAATGTTGCAAATGTGAACAAAGGTGTCAAATCTAACATATAAAAGGATTAAATCCAGTTCTATCCAGTTGTTGTTGTTGTTTTCAACACAAACCACTGAGTCACACACTAGAGCAGCTGGAGCCAAAAGCTGCTTCTCCTCCATTTAGTCAGTTTTTACTAAGAACATGATGGAAAAACTGCTAAAATAATCTAGTTGTAGTCTTGTAAATAGTTTCCCTGCTAGATTCACTATCTGTCTAAAACCTCAGCGTGAGACTAGAAACTCTTTAGAGGGGAGCAGGTGTTGAGCTGATAGTTTTCCAGGAGTCTTTTATAAATCTTTTCAAAGTCTTCTGGTGTTTTGGGAGCATAAGTGCAAGCTGGAGAGGAGAAATAAGCAGCGTATGTGTTGTATACACAGTGGGTGTATAAAGCGTTAGCTTTATCACAAAAGTACATACATTTCTATGACATCATGCATCAAAAAGAATTAATTAATGAGTACTTCATGTACAGTAATGTACAAAAAAAATGCATGATAATATCAATATGTAAATTAAAGAAATAGCTATTTCAATCATGATTTGAGTCTTTAATGTTCATTTCTCAATAGATAATTGTGGCATTAAAAGAAAAGACCTAATATTAATCATACATATTCTTCCAAATTCTAAATGTTTTAATCATAGACAAGGCATTATTAAAGACTAAATATATTATTGTTATGATTGTTTTTATTCATAATAAAAAACAATTATTAGCATTTCTTTTTAACAGTAAAAGTTATTATTGTTTTATTAACACAAATTAAAGATAGTAATTATAATGATAAATAATAAAACGCCCTTTAGGTGATTCTCATGAAGCCGGTCTAAGTTCTGTCTGTGAAGATTATAAGGATATACTTTATTAAAGTAAATATATTTCACTTTTATATGAATGAACAATATAGCCATAATGAGGCACAATTAATTGTTTTGTGTTAAAATAATATTTTCAATATTTTTAAACAAATTTTTTATTCACAAATTCATTACTGTAATGCATCCAGATAAAAATGGCATGTTTTCCCTACACTTATATACAATAAATGTTTCATAAACTTTATTTTAAAAAATATACATTTGTTTAAAAATGTATAATTTGACGGAATATAATCAAACATGTTTTTTAACAATGTATAATGACCAAATCTGAATGAAAATTTATGAGAAAAAATGGTTGAATGTTAGCTAATGATAGAACTGTTTGCATTAAAATATGTGTATATTTTAATAAATTACATTTTGGTGATACCAGCTACCCTTGAGCATATTTAAGTGTTTGCCAAAGAATAAAAAGAAAAAAAACCTTACGTTGTTTTTTTTTATTTAAAAATGTGTTAAGGTAATGAATTTTGCTCACAGTGTCTCTAAAAATGTCAGAAAATACCTTAAATTTTTTTTAAATAGATTCTAAATTCATATTAAACAGTGCCTTTAGATTGTATATGTTATAAAGGGACAAAGAAAATATGTATTCAATGCTCTTGGATTTTTGCTATGAGCTGTACCATGTTCATGAGAATCACCCATAGGCGCTACTTAGCTAGCATTGGCGTTTACTTAGCTAGCATTAGCATTTGCTAGCAGGACCGGAGGCAGCTAGCGCATATATGTGCTAACCTAAATTCACCAACCCCTTACACAGCAAAACAATCATATTCGCTAAAGTAAATTATCAAACACGTTTTAATTAGATGTAAATATCAAATAACATTGCCATAGTGTCACACAATGGATGAAAATGGTTGAAAACTTACCAAAATGCTGTAACTTTATAGTGTAGCGGTCCCGCTCATTGCCAACGTTCATGTCCATATATAGTAGGTGGCGGGGTTTCCCTGACCAAATCCCAGGGGTTACCTCGGTCTTTTGCTGCGTTCGATTGCACTCGGAACTTTCTGTGAAGGACACCCTGAAGATGTTTTTCATTTATTTTGGTCTTGCCCTTTCTCGGCTAAATTGTGGGAAGATATTTCTAACCTGATTTATTTTTCGTTTGAACCTCATTTGTCACTGTGCTTCGAACATATACTGTTTGGTTTCACTGACTTCCCTTCTGCAAAGGAAAAACAATACTATATCATCAATCTTATAATACAATTGGCCAAATGGCATATCCATAAAGGTCGCTACATTAATCGAAAGCCTCTCTTTCTTGTTTTTGTAAATGAAACCAAACAGTATATTGAATCTATTAAGAAATCTTCCAACTTCAAAGCTGTAAAAACTTTTAATTCATGTAAACTTTACAGTTTTTTCGTATGAGGACTTGCCTATGTATTGTTGAGACCCCCTGATGGCATATAAAAATAAAAAACAAAACAAAACAAAAATTATTCACATATTAATCCATATTACACACATTTCTACATATCATATATGTATAATACATCATTACAAATCTACTAATACATAATAAATATGTTGTATATACATTCGTTCTGCAGCATATACATTATAATAACACATATCATATATCTATAGAAATATACTACATACATATAAATATACCATGTTTTCCTATTTTGATAAATACTGTTTTATTAATATTTCCTTGACGTATTGTAATAAAATGTAAAAACTAAGAACTGGGACGTCTCCTGCTCATCATTCCCCATCAAATGATCTGCGCAGAGAAATAGGTGAGAGGATTTACTGTTGGAGTCAGATAATTTATTATTAATATTTTATAATAAGGTCCTTAATAACCATTTATTAACAAGTAATAAGGCATTGTTCTCGCTTTAGATCCGGTAGTTGCAAAAAGCATAGTTAACTTATAGTTAACTTATAATAGATGAGAAATAAAGTATATTTTAATATCAATAAGCAAACAAAATAAGATTAATAAAGGTATGGCAAAGACATAATGGGTGGGTCATGGGTGTTTGTAATGCCATTATTAACACTTATATAAGCTTATAAACACACAAAAATGTTAATAAGCATCTTGTAAGGACTTACAAGGGCCTTATTACTTGTTAATTAATGGTTATTACAAGGACCTTAATATAAAGCGTTACCAATAATTTAATTTTAAAGGTTTCCTCAATGCATTTCTCTAACACACTGAAATGCAAACATTTGTGTCCGTGGTTCCCCAGAAGCTCAGAACTTGAGATGCTCTTGTGTTTGCGTGAGTGGAGGTCAGTCTAGAAGCCTGCTGGCTCTAAAAGGAGACCCTGCTGCTGCTTCACTCCACTTCAGAGGAAATTGTGATGAAAATGTCTGTTGTGTAACTGCAGTAATAAGGCCTTGTGTGTGTGTGTGTGTGTGTCTGTGTGTGTCTGTGTCTGTGTGAATTACTGTGAAAGCTGAAAAAGTAACCAAAAGAAGAGTCTACAAATAGCGAGCTTGTTTTTTCACACACAGAACATCCTTGGCCCATCTCTCTTCAGAATGAAGTTAAGCCATGAAATATGACTCATATTCGCTTTGGTTAAGTTTGACAGCTAGATGATGAATTTTGTTTGTGGGGATGAATAAACCAAAACATGCTCAATCATAAATTGAGTGTGTTTAAAAAAAAATGTGGACCGGAGAAGCAGTAAACTATTTTCTTTATCTATATTGTTTATTTTCTGACAAACAGACCTTTGAAGCTCAGTACTTATATATTTTATACTGTATATAATACCAATTTCCGTTTTTGGCCAATATCTCCGGAACCGTAGGTGCTAGAGACTTGAAAGTGGGTGGCATGTGATCTAATTCGGGGTCGCTGAACACGCCAGAGGTGAATTCAAGTCTCTACGACTCACCGTTGCGGAGATATGGCCATTTTAAAGTTTCAAACAAAGATTTCGAAAATTTCCCAAGGTTCCACGGGGTCAAACAACACACCATTCGAAAGGTCTGGGGCCAAGGAATCCAAGGAACTTGGTGAACCTATGATGATAGGACATTGCTATCCGGAGTTATTGGCAAAAACATTCTTGAGTGGGCCCTCGAGGGACGCATTTATCCCTGTAACCTAACCCTAACCCTATTTATACTTACCGGAGACCTGAAAAGGAAAAGTTTATTTGTTTTACACTTACCAGAGACCTGAAAAAGGATACATTTATTTGGGTTTTGATACTTACCTAAAAGAACATTACCTGAATAAGGACACTTTTATTTTATATACTTACCGGAGACCTGAGGAAGGTAATTTAATTTTTTTTTTTTGCAAAAAATACTTACCGGATACGGTATAAACAGCCAGTATGACTGGCTATGATGATGGATGGAGGTGGTCGCCCCCGTTACCAAAGGCCTGCACCAGACCAGCGCTGGTCAACCCGGGGCTGGGAGGGCCCGTGCATTACCTGTCTTCCATGCTGGAGGACAGGATTGAAGACAGTTCCCGAACCCGAACCCTACCCCCCTATTTCTGCCACGCCCGACACGTAGAGCCCACCTACGTGTCTCTACAACCTTCCTATCAAAAGTTAGAATTTTTCCAAAACCAGATATTTCCGATTTCAGTTTTTGGCCAAATATGGAACCGTAGGTGCTAGAGACTTGAAAGTGGGTGGCGTGTGACCTAATTTGGGGTCGCTGAATACGCCATACGTGAAATCAAGTCTCTATGACTTACTGTTCCGGGGATATGGCCATTTTAAATTTTCATTTTTGACACGCCCATAACTTTTGAACGGTACCTCCCACAAGTGTCCAATTGGTGTCTACCCCCCCTATTTTGGTCACCCCAACACGTAGAGCCCACCCACGTGTCTCTACGCTTTGATATTTGTGTTTATGCTTTGATGTTTTGTAAATATGCTTTGATGTATGCTTACATCAGAAGTAAAGGGGTGGAGCTACTGTCAGAGCAGGAGCTCATTTTGGCTTGGTGTCTTTACCAGACAACATACCAGTTGTTATCACCAGTTGCTGTCTGATCAGGGAACAACAACATAACAAACATGGCTAGCGCAATGAACAGCCACCTGGTTGCAGCCAACCTGAACTCTGAAAATTTGGCCCTGTACAAAGACTCCAAATCTGTAGAGGACTTCCTGAAGGACGAAAATTTTCGAATTCCACTCCATGCGGCCACCATCGAGGACCCCCTCTCTGTACTAAACCTGTCCTATGACGTGGATGGCCTGTTTATTTAGGCGGTGAAGCGGGGGATACATTTTTTGTTTCTCCCCATGCTGCAGATACACCAGCTTCGCAATCACTTTTTCCTGGTCCGCAAACATATCGACAGAACAGCATTCTCTCAAGAAGGACTCGAAGTCCTTAGGCATTGCTGTGGGACTGTAATTGCCCACATAGATGGTGGGTACTTTCTAAATCTCACAGCAATGCCTAAGGACTCCAAAAAAACCAGCTAGCTTGCTGTCTGATCAACACCATTACAAATGTGCAGCCTTGGAGGCACTGAACGAAGTGGTACAACACTTCCGCTTTCAACTTTCAGTGCTTCCACCTGCAGATATGAGGAGGCCCTCAATCATAAAACAGGGCCTCATGAAAACAAAAAACTTGTTGCAGGATTTGGAGTTTCTGCTCCATATTTTGCACGAGGCCATCGAACATGCGAACAAAACCGATGGGTCTCTGCAGCTGGTGGCATCAATCACCAGGTTTGGCCAGAAACATGACTCCTGCCTCTACCTGGGTTTTCTGAAAAGGGAACACTATCACTGCCAAAGACACAAACGTACACCTTTTGTGGTCACGCCATGGCCTACAGTACCTGGTCGGCTTCACAACCCGCCAGTAAAGCCTGATTTCCACCGGGCGCGTTACTGCAGCGTCACGTCAGCGCCGCGGTCGCCGTTGCAAATAGGTAACACTCATCAATGAGAGCGTTTCCACCGGGCGCGCTGCGTAACGTTACAGCAGCGTCTCTACGCGAGCATTAGCTAGGACTTCTATTTCTCCGCGAGACGCTGCCAAACCGCGTGAATCTCAACAGAGCAGATCACCAGACAGGAAGTCCGACTCAGAATCAGCATAAAACACTTCCGCCCCTTTCAAAATAAAACACAATACGCAGTTCATGCAGCCTAAAACTACTTCACATCAACATTATGTTATGACCGGGGCACCAGATCAGCAATCAATCAATCAATCAATCAATCAATCAATCAATCAATCAAAGGGTCTCAGAGGATCGGCGACACGGACGACAAGAGACTGATTGTTGAAGTGGAACATCATACAATCATTTATGACATAACATATTGTTTTTATAAGGATAGATGGTCAGATCAACAGATCTTTCACCTCAGAGAAGCAAAGTAAGTTGGTTGTTGTTGTTGTTGTTGTTGTTGTTTACTTCAAAAACACAGTTTATCCATAGACTGTATAAATAGAGTTTAGAGTTTATCACGGGATCTTGCGGTCTCTCGTATGGTCAGGATTATCGCCTGATCTCGTTATCTCGCGTGTAAACGACCGGCTCGCTAAGCTGACGTGCTGCTGCTGTAACGCGCCCGGTGGAAATCAGGCTTTAGGCATGCACGAGGCTGCCAATGCGCAGACGTCTTTGGAGCGCCACACCCTGGACCTCGAGCACCCTCTGCTGGAGGTCTTGCACCGGGCTCCTCTGCGTTTGGTCCAGGTGTACACAGACTCACCCCACTGCCACGCTGTACCAAATCACCACCACCCGGTTACGGGCAGTGTTGTGCTCTGTGACTTCCAACATTTTCAAAGCAAAGCCTCCTTGGACATGACTGCAGCAGATTATATTGAGCACGTGCAGGACTGCAGCAGGAAAATGGTAGGCCAACTCTCCATGAGACTGGAGGCAGTCACCTACCTTGATGAGTCCTGGGGGATACCTGCCACACAGGCCAGAGGGTTTTTTCAATGAGGTGGCCCTCCAGTCTCTCCTGGAGACAGATCCTGTTGCCCTGCCCATAATGGACTCTCAGGACCTGAGCTTGACACAGGTGCTCGGATTGCCTTTTTTGAAAAATACATTACTACAATATAAAATACACTGTTAAATGTACTAAACACCATATCTCTAACAGAAATATACTGTAATATTTAATGGTAAGATCTTTAATTTATGCAGCATTTATAAAGGATTTTCTTGTCAATTATATGGCAGAACAGCTTTTCTTTTGATGGAAAAACTTTATTTATACGGTAAAAATTGGAATAAAATGGAAATCTCAAACGTGGAATCAACAGTGCTAATATCTTTTTACCGTAATATTAAAAACAGTTCTACTGTATTTATTCATTGTAATGTAATTTTGTGTCTTTTTTTTAAGTAATTTAGTTTTTTTCTGTCATTTTGTGTCTTTTTTTTTTGTAATTTTGAGTCTTTTTTTGGTCATTTTGATACTGCCTCCAGTGGAAATGGAATAAAATGACAATCTTAAACATGAAATCAACAGTGCTAATATCATTTTACTGTAATATTAGAAAAAGTTGCACCATATTTATTACGGTAAAGATCTGGCAACCACAGTTGCTTAAGTGGAACTGGAACTTCATCTAAATGTAAGAAAACCCCATTTCAGAATCACAGTGACGTTTGTACAAACCCAAAATAAAAACAAATAAAGTCCTGGCAACCACAGCTGCTGGTTTTTTACCGTAAAAATAACAGTTTTTTTTACACCCAGACCATTGCCATCATGTCGGGGTGGAGGAAAGGTCAGCCTGGAGAAAAGAGGAGATTATTGCAGCATTGCTCCAGCAGAAATAGGAAAGCAGCGCTCCAAATAGTAAATAATAAAACAGATAGGAATTGAACATGTCTATCTTGACCAGTTCACAAAACAGATGAGTGGGATCCTGGTGGTTTAAATGAAAGTCTCCTCTGTGACGGCTCTCTCTGCTGCTGATGGTTTCTCTCTCAGCCTATCAGCAGCTTCCTGTTGATTGTGCAGAGAAATGTTTATTATTTGACGTCATCCATGTGTGCGTCAAACCTTTGATGCTGAGTAACATGCAGTGAATGACAATGAGCCAGCGAGAGGCTGAAAGAGACGCCTGGTTCAGTTACAACAGCAGCTTTTCTCCTCTGCAGCACCACGCACACTGATAAAAAGGTGTTAAAAAACCAGATAAAACAGTAAATCTTCTGCATGAAATGATCTCGCTGCATGGACAGATAATTTACCTTGACAATATTTTTTTCATTAAGGTTATTAAATCTAGAAATAAGCATGTTGACGCTTAAAATAAGAAATTAACTCTTAAAACAAGATAAATTAACGATGAACTGGCCCAAGCAGAGTGCACTGCAAATTATTTTTTTCTTACCAAGATAAAAAAAAACTTTGGATTTAGAACAACAAACAACAAACTGACCAAAAAAAACATAAAATGATCAAAAAAGACATATAATAACCAATAAAAAGACACAAAATGACCCAAAAATAGACACAAAACTACCAAAAAAGACGTATAATGACCAATAAAAAGACACAAAATTACCAAAAATAGACATAAAACTACCAAAAAAGACGTGTAATGACCAAAAAAGACACAAAATTACCAAAAATATACACAAAATTACCAAAAAAATAAATGTAATGACTCTCCCACCTCGTGGGATTAACTGTTTATTCACCTCAAAAACGAACTGACAAAAAATATGAAATAAATAACTAGAATTAAGCAAATACATGCTCGAAACTTTTCCATTTATTTTAAACACAACTGTAAATGACCTTTAGCAAGGTTCCTATTGGTGTTTTTGTAGCCTATTTTATAGCTTGTTTTTCATGTTTGTAAATTTTACGTAAAATAATTTTACGGTAAATAATAAGGAGTGCATCGTAATTGATATAAAGTTGATATAAAGTATCAAAAAGGCTTCTATAGTGGCTGACTGACAGGAAACAAGGTTTGTTAGAGTTTATTTATTCTGTCATATATATTAGTGGCTATATTTGTTGTCTTAGTTATAGTAAAAGTGCTTGTTAGCTTAAGTGCTAATGCTAATGTTTGTTAGCTCTTATGGTGGATTCACAAGGTGACCAAGGAATGTCTTATTTTTAATTTCATGGATTTTATCATTTTTAATAAATCTAGTAAACTATCAGTTAAAGAGTCGACCATCATTCAGCCAGGAATGCTACTAAACATACATTCAAACCACAAAAAAAAAATATAGAGCATGTATGTTATACAGTAAACCAGTAATTTATTAACTTCATGCTAAAAGCAATAAGTGTTTTTTACAAGGTAACAAGGTAACTCAGTGTTTTTTGTGGAATGCACACACTCTCACATACGTAAATCCCCTTCAAAATAAAAGCACTGCGGTTGAATTGGTTTCTAATGTCCGGGTAACCTCACCTGGGCTGAATAGGGACAGCCAACAGGTCTGCTTTAGATGCTACTTCTGAATTCCAGACTATCAATCAGATAAATTAAATGTGATAAATCTACAATGGCTTATCCAGGGTCAGCAGGTTAAGCAAAGTGTTTCACACCTCCGTCTCCATAGCAACGTCTCCCAGCTCCTCCTGGAGGACCCGAGGCTCTCCCAGTCCACATGACAACGCACATTTATCAGGAGAAAAAAGGGGGAAAAAGTGACTGGTTGCCTTTTATATTAGACTGAAGGTCAAAAATGTGTTCTTGGAAAACAGAGAAGATGTAGTGGAAAATCTCAAGAGACAACAAAAGTTTCTATAAAGACAGCCCTGTGCAGGATTTACTGACAAGTATCACAAAACAGATACAATATTCAGGATACACAAACCAGGTCCTTGATTCGAACAGCAACTCTTCAGTTTTCCTATTACTGGTACTATTATATCTAATATTTGTGCGTATGGTCTCTTGCTTTCCTGTTATTGTTCCAAATGGTGCAGTGGGATTTCCTGAATCAGAGCTGCTCGTATCTTAATCAAGCAGGAGTTTCCTGTAAAGAGACTGAGACTGTTGGTCAGATTTCTGTGTGTTTGTCAAGACATATATGATGCATAATTAAACCGCAATATGTCAGATATTTTAATAAATCTTCAAATTAATACACAACAAAGAAAGCAGCATAAACAGCAAAGAAATCCAGACGCTCCAAAACATGTGTAAAATATATGTACAGGGTGTCCATGACGTCTCTTTACAATTTAAAAAAAATGATTACAAAGGCAATTGATGATATATCTTAATCAGATTTGTTGTATGTACTCAGCAAAGTTATTATAGTTAACGAAAACTAACTAAATAACGAAAACTAGAATTGGAAAAACATTTTTGTCAACTGAAATAAAAATAAAAACAATAGTTTTTAAAAGAAAAAGATAACTAACTGAAACTGTATTTTGCGGTTCCAAAACTAACTAAAACGAACTAAAATTATAGTAAAATGTCCTTCGTTTTGGTCTTTGTCAACTTTTTTCATCCGTAAACCTTTTTGGTTGATATGAAATCTATTTCATCTATCTGGTTTTATGACTTAATAAACCTATTGGGGCTGAGATGGATCAGACAAAGGAAATAAAGGAAACATTTATTGTGACCTTATTGAATCTGGATAGCCTGGGTATACCCAGACTGCCTTGCGCGCTCGAATTTAATTTCGAACCTCCAGGCGGTCTGGAAACCAGGAAGGATTCTTAGCCCTGTTTTAGGGATCCAATCACAGAGCGGGGAGGGACGCGTACTACTCGGCACTTGGAAGCTTGTAGTTTTCTTACGGATCCAACATGGCTGCTGCAGACGCGAAACTCTCTTTAGCTGTAGATGGTGTTTTAAATAATTTAGAGCGAAAGTTGAAAGGCGAAAGGTCTCTCGGCGGCTCTGCTGAGATCACCGGTGTTATGGTAGCGGGGCTATTAGCGTCGCTAGCGGCTATTAGCCCCGCTAGCGGCTAATAGCTAGTAGCCGCTAGTGGCTAATAGCCCCGCTACCGCGGACAGCAGAGCCCCCAGAGACCCGCAGCAGCTTGTTTATTGCCCATAAAATCAGTGGATGTGTGTGGCAGAATGACATGAGGGGGAATAAAGCGTGAAAATAAATAATCTTGCAGAAAGCGGGAACTGGAGAAGCAAAGCAGCAGCAACACTCTCTCACAGACACACACACAACAAACATCCATTTCTGTTGCTCTACTACGTCATATGGTATAACTGATCTGATTGGCTAAGAGCTACCTACAGACGCTTTGATAGACATTCTAAGCGTCCAATAAACGGCTCCGGAGGATCGTAAACCACACCTCCTCTACGGAGAAAAGCATTGCTCGTTGCCAGACTAGACCTCATTTGAGAATAGTCTGGTGTTAGCCAGGCTAGAATCTGGACCCAACAAATACCCCATTACACAGTTAGCGACGGTAAAAAAAAACAAACGTCACCTCCAGAGTCTCTAAATCCCTCTGGAGGCTAACTGGTAGTGGAGACACAGAGTGAGAGGATTATGAATCCATTATTATAATGGCTAAGTTATTTTAAAAGGCCAACATGTTTAGACTACTGTCAGTCTTCATCAGGGCTTTAAACAACTTCACACACACACACACACACACATAGCACAGCAGCTCTGCACATAAAGTGGCAGCTAAAGAAGTGTTTATCTCTCGTTTTGAAGAGCACATAAAGAGATCAGAAGCAGAATAAATGTAACGCCGACTCTGTCAACTTTTTATCTCCAGCCTCAGGACGCCTGTCAGCCTGCAGAATTAGCATTTATTCAATCCGTCTGCTGGGTTATACATTACTTTATTTACCATGCTAACAGAAAATCAGATTGTAGCTGCCACTGATGAAATCTCCCCGGAGAAAACAAAAACACAGTTAAATGACGGCTGAGTGAACAGAAGAAAGCTCTGAGACTGAGATAACAGACATCTTCAGGTTTCATCTGCAGCCTGGGAGGAGATGTGTTATTTGCTTTTTTTTTTTTTTTTTTACCTGATAGTACCTGATAGTCTGGTCCCGGTGGTTGTCAAGCCTCAATCATGGTGTTTTCAGACATCACACACTGCAAAAACTGAACTCTAAGTCAGATTAAATATGTTAGATAAAGGGGATATCTGCTTATTTTATGTCTGATCTGATAGTTCTTCTTAATCAGCATCTTTTATGTTCCACTGTTTGACTTGTTTGAAGTGTTTTTTAGTCCTTAATGATCTAAATCAGATATTACAGCTTGTTACTGAGATTTTATCACCTATACTGAGTAAATACATGCTGGAAACTAGAATATCAACAGTTACAAAGCTGTTTCACCAACACTTACAAGGCACAAAAAGACACAAAATTACTAAAAAAAGACACAAAATGACCATAAAAGACATAAAATGACCAAAATAAAGACACAAAATGACCATAAAAGACACAAAATGACCAAAAAAGACACATAATGACTAAAAAAAGACACAAAATGACTAAAAAAGACACAACAACACAAATGACCAAAAAAGACACAAAATGACTAGAAAAGACACATAATGACCAATAAAGACACAAAATGACCAAAAAAGAGACAAAATGACCAAAAAAGACACAAAATGACTAGAAAAGACATAATGACACAAAATTACTCAAAAAAGACACAAAATGACTAAAAAAGACACATAATGACACAAAACGACAAAAAAAGACACAAAATAACTAAAAAAAGACACAAAATGACAAAAAAAAGACAAAATGTTCGACTGTTTTAAGTGTTTTGGTCCTTACTAATTCTAAGGTATTTGTGGTGTTTTGGAAAGTCTTGACAAGACACATTTTCTTGTTCCATTGGCAGATAATTTTGCTATTTTTAAGCAAAATACACCTAATTTTTGTACTTTTTCTCTTCTTTTTGAGAGGCAGTGTAGCTTTTACTGCACACAGCATCAGGGTTGATTTATTGTTTATGGTGCTGGTTGGTAGTCACTGATTTCTACATTCGAGGCATTTTTGCAAATTTGATTTGCATAAAAAGTAAACTTTAAAGAGTTGTACAACATAAGAATTAGAAAATTGAGGATTTCTTTTTCTAATTAAGATTCCCGTGTGCGTGACTCATAAAACTCGATAATAACTACAGGCGTAATTGATGCAGTTAATTCTAAGCAGCAGCAGCAGCAGCAGAACTTTGAAATGTACAACAAGCCTTCCAGGTAACTTCTAGCTAATCTGGTGGACTCAGCGAGCTGGTTGCAGGTCTGCAGGGAGACGTCATGAAGGTCTCGGCCCTGAATCAGAAACTGGAGCTGAATACAGATGTTCTGCTTCACAGCATGCATCTGTAACAGTAAGATGAATATCCATCATCCAGTTAGAACAACTATAGGAGAATAAAATAAGATACTTCTACTTGAGGGAAATACATGCTTAAAACAAGTCAAATTATCTGCCAGCACAGTAAGTAAATGTTTCTTTGTAAGAATTATTTAAGTAAGAAAAAAATATCTAAACACTAGAAAAACAATGATGTATTGAAATAAATCCAAAAATACTTATTTTGAGCAATTGTGGCTTGAAATAAGCCAGAAATACTTGAAAATAGCACGTTTTTTCCTCATTTCAGTATCTGTGGGTAGATACTGGTGATAGAAAATGATTTTGAAATATAATTTAAACTCCATGCAACTAAAACTCTCAACTGGAGACAATATTTGAGGTAAAAACTCACCATATTCAACAGTTGAATAGATTGAAAAGCATGAAAAAGCTCACAATGTCAATCCTAAAAACAAGTCTTTACACAAGACTGAATCCCTGTGAAGAAGGGTTACTTTTGTTGTGTCTTTTTTATTTATTTTGTCTTTTTTTCGTCATTTTGTGTCTTTTTTTCCTGTCATTTTGTGTCTTTTTTTGTCTTTTTGTGTCCCTTTTTTTGGTCATTTTATGTTTTTTTGTCTTTTTGTGTCTTTTTTTTTTGTCATTTTGTGTCTTTTTTAGTCCTTTAAACAAGACTGAAATCCCCGTAAAGAAGGGTTACTTTTGTTGTGTCTTTTTTATTTATTTTGTGTCTTTTTTTCCTGTCATTTTGTGTCTTTTTTGTGTCTTTTTTTTGTCTTTTTGTGTCTTTTTTTGGGGTCATTTTATGTTTTTTTTGTCTTTTTGTGTCTTTTTGTCTTTTTGTGTCTTTTTTAGTCCTTTAAACAAGACTGAAATCCCTGTGAAGAAGTTATTCACCCATCTTAGTTACAAAAAGACACATATTCTTAAAATAAGCACATAAAGCTATGATCTGTCTGTAAATTATACTCAAAACAAGATAATTAAGATACTATTGCTAGATAGAAGAAGAAAATACTTGGTGAGCTTCATGTTTTTTTTGCATATATGATGATTTCACACTATTGTCTGTTCACACACATAAATAATACATAACTAAGACACTTCATTGGCTCCTCACTGCATTGAAAACACAGAAAGATGGAGTGTGGATCTGTATTCTTTCTGCCATCTATTTTACAACAGGCATACATTGAATGTTAGAGCGCTACATCCACAGAGAGCATCCATCCCCCTCAGTCTACATCCCCCTCCTGTTCTCCATCCACTGCTGTTTATCTAAGCAGGAGCAGGTGCTTGCAGCCAATATTTTAGGTAAAAACTCACCATATTCAACAGTTGAATAGATTGAAAAGCATGAAAAGTTCACAATGTCAATCCTAAAAACAAGTCTTAAACAAGACTGAAATCCCTGTGAAGAAGGGTTACTTTTGTTGTGTCTTTTTTATTTAATTTGTGTCTTTTTTTGGTCATTTTGTGTCTTTTTTTTGTCTTTTTGTGTCTTTTTTGTGTCTTTTTTGTCTTTTTGTGTCCCTGTTTTTGGTCATTTTATGTTTTTTTGTCTTTTTGTGTCTTTTTTTGTCATTTTGTGTCCTTTTTTGGTCATTTTGTGTCTTTTTTAGTCCTTTAAAGAAGACTGAAATCCCTGTGAAGAAGGGTTACTTTTGTTCTGTCTTTTTTATTTATTTGGTGTCTTTTTTTCGTCATTTTGTGTCTTTTTTTTCGTAATTTTGTGTCTTTTTTTGTCTTTTTGTGTCCCTTTTTTTGGTCATTTTGTCTTTTTCTTGTCTTTTTGTGTCTTTTTTTTGTCATTTTGTGTCTTTTTTTTTTCATTTTGTGTCCTTTTTTTGTCATTTTGTGTCTTTTTTAGTCCTTTAAACAAGACTGAAATCCCTGTGAAGAGGTTATTCACTCATTTAGTTCCAAAAAGACACATATTCTTAAATTAACCACATAAAGCTATGATCTGTAGGTAAATCATCCTCAAAACAGAAGAAAATACTTGGTAAGCTTCATGTTTTTTTTGCATATATGATGATTTCACACTATTGTCTGTTCACACACATAAATAATACATAACTAAGACACTTCATTGGCTCCTCACTGCATTGAAAACACAGAAAGATGGAGTGTGGATCTGTATTCTCTCTGCAATATATTTTACAATAAGCATACATTGAATGCTAGAGCGCTACATCCACAGAGAGCATCCATCCCCCTCAGTCTACATCCCCCTCCTGTTCTCCATCCACTGCTGTTTATCTAAGCAGGAGCAGGTGCTTGCAGAAGAATCCCGCAGGATTTCATCTTTATATGAAGCTTGTTTACCATTCACATACTGCTGCCCTGTTCACTATCAGAGTGGAGCTGCTGCCTGCCTCCAAACATTACAAAACGCAGCTTTTCTATCAGTGAATAAAAGCCAGACTGCCACTCTGAGCCCATTATCAGGTGGCTGACAGTTACATATATATTATGGAGTTGTCGGCCCATTATTGAGAGCTAGCTTGTCACTATGATGCAGCTTTTGCCAAATCTATCTTGTAGCTTGATAAATGAGATCAGGTCTATTGTTGGGGTCTTTTCTGCCATTATTTCTCTCTCTCTCCCCTCATTCTTTCAAAACCACTATCTTTCACTTTCAGGTTGTACTAACCAGGTACATGATGTCTGTGGAGAGGACACACTGTCCTCGGTTTGAGTCATGAAACACAACACCAAGAACCATCGCTAACACAATGATTCCCCGTGTACGGAGACAGCATAAATTCATATAATGAGCTTCACATATCTCAGAGGTGGAGTATACCATACTCCAAATGGAATATTTTTTTCCCTAGTTGTTTCAAAATGTCATTGTGTGGACCACTCTATCCTCCAGAACAAGACAAATGCTCCTCTGCTGCTCCAGGATCTCAATTAGCCCATTTAAACCGGGAAAGCATTATCGCATTTCTACCATTAAAACTTTATCGAAGGTTTGGACAAATAAACTTCTCATGAAAGCCACAGGTATAAGCTCTCAAATACTTTTTGAATTTCATTTCTGTCTGCTACAGAGGCTGAAAAATCTATTATTTAGTAGGAAGAGTTGACACTTCTGTTGAATTTACAGGAAAACTTCAGGTTTTAGGGGCTGATTTTAAAATCGCCAATCAGAGGTTTTACAGGCAGTTTTTCCAGCCGTTTGAGGCATGAATGGGTTAGTTGGCTTTGGTAGCCTAGCAACCAGGCCCAGGTGGCGTCCACCAATCAGAACAGAGCAATCAACTGAAATCAACTGCTGCTGTGGAATTTGACACCAATGAGATAAACAGGAAAACAGCTAAAAAGTTTCTCTCGCACAGAAAGCATTTTAGTCCAAACCGTAGCTCCTATCAGTGATCCGACTTCACTTTGAGCATCCTCAGTTCTTCCTGAACGTCTACATATGTGTTTTGTGAAGAAAAATTAAGAAATAGTTTTTTTAGAGAGATCGGAAGAATCTGGTAACTCTGCTTTCCTCCAGAAATGGCGGTCTATGAGGCTGTGGGTGGTGTTGGTGGATCATCTTCGAAAAAAGTCGAAGTCACAAAAAAAAAGTCAAAATTAGAAAATAAAGTTGAAGTCACGAAAAAAAAGTCAAAGTCACAAAAAAAAAGTCAGTCACCCAAAAAAAAATGAGAAAAATAAGTCGGTCACAAAAAAAAGTCAAAATGAGAAAAAAACAGGAAAACAGCTAAAAAGTAGCTCTCGAACAGAAAACTATTTTCGTCCAAACCGTGGCTCCTATCAGTAAACTTTACTTTGAGTATCCTCAGTTCTTCACTTTGAGTATCCTCAGTTCTTCACTTTGAGCATCCTCAGTTCTTCCTGAACGTCTACATCTGTGTTTTGTGAAGAAAAATGAAGAAATTGTTTTTTTTGAGCGATCAGAAGAAACTGGTAGCTCTGCTTTCCTTCAGAAATGTTCCCTCCTTTTTCCCATAGCGGTCTATGGGGCTGTGGGTGGTGTTGGTGGATCATCTGTGGTCCTACGCCCAAACTAGAACTCTGACAGCTTTACCACACCAATGAGAGGGAGAAGACACATTTTATTTGTTTCTATGTATAAATTATTTCTGTAGAGTGGTATCTGCGAGTAATTTGGTGTCTTTTTTTAGTCATTTTTTTGTTGTTTTTTTTTGTCATTTTGTGTTGTTTAAGTTATTTGGTGTCTTTTTTTGGTCATTTTGTATCTTTTTTTATCATTTTGTTGGGTTTTTTAGGTAATTTGGGTTTTTTTTGGTAATTTTGTATCTTTTATGTCATTTTGTGGGGGTTTTAGATAATTTTGTGTCTTTTTTGGTAATGTGGCTCTTTTGGTGATTTTGTGTATTGTGACATTTGACGCCACTGAGAGAGAGAAAAACAGCTGAAAGTTCCTCTCGAACAGAAAGCATTTTTTGGCCAAACCGTAGTTCCTATCATTAAAGAGTTTTGAGAAACAGGTAGCTCTGCTTTCCTCCAGAAACGTTCCCTCCTTTTTCCCATGGAGGTCTATGGGGGGATTTTTTGGTGTGTTTTCTGCAGAATAATTTGAAAACCTTGTTTCCGGTGAATTTAAGCAGGAATATGAAAATGTAAACTTTTTAAAAGAGGTGTGTGTGTGTGTTTGTGTAGACTTCTTAAATTATTTATGCTTTTAATTTTACAGGCAAACTTTAAACTCTTTGTGTTTATTCATTTGAATGCCTGCAGCAGTTTGTCAGTATAAAGCTCCACTGAATTGCTTTTTTAGATGTTTTTATCCTTGTACTGTAATATCACCTTTATATCACATATACATAAAGACTTTGCTACAACATTTCTGTTCCTTTGAATCTATGAAATATGTATAATGTATCAGTGAAAACCTGTTTACATGCACTGACAGTTTTGACTAAATGTCCCACTGCCTTGTTATGCCTAAAAGCTTTGTTGTTGCTTGATTTATGACAATATGCTTCAGATGAAACCACAACTGCATCTTAAAAGATAAAGAAACTCCAAAATCTTAACTTCCCAGTCCCAGTCGGCTCGATGAGGGCCGATTAAATTTAAATTTCACCATCGACTGATTTGAGCCAGAGCTGCAATCACTGATCTCTGATAAACATCATACGTTATTAGAGGAAACTGCCTTTTATATTCTCATGATAATGAGTTAATTATCTTGTCATCTTGAGATGAGAAAGCTCTTTATCTTGAGATAATAAAAAACTTAACTTGCGATCTGGAGATATTTATGTTAATGTTATTTATTTATTTTTTTATAAATTATTTATGCTTTTAATTTTACAGGCAAACTTTTTCTCTGGTAAAAACTATTTGTGTTTATTCATTTGAATGCCTGCAGCAGTTTGTCAGTATGAAGCTCCACTGAATTGCTTTTTTAGATGTTTTTACCCTTGTACTGTAATATCACCTTTGCATATATACATAAAGACTTTGCTACAATATTTCTGTTCCTTTGAATCTATGAAATATGTATAATGTATCAGTGAAAACCTGTTTACATGCACTGCAGTGGTGGAATGTAACTAAGTACATTTACTCAAGTACTGTAAACACATACATGGACTACTCTATTTTAACCCTCTGGGGAATATTTTGGCCGTTTTTGAATACTTTTGATTTTGCCCTTTATGTACCACATAAAAAATGTTTACTATACCCATATTTGGTATCTATTTTTTCTTCACCTATATGATCTGACAATGATTTTCTCACTTTAACCTACTTGATCAACATATTGAGCCCAAAAATCATGAAATCCGAGTTGAAAAATTATACTATTTACTACCGTAAAAACCACAAATATGCTCAATGAACTGTTTTGGAACTTGAAAATGTAAACATAGGATACAAATATGAACATATAAAAAGGTAAACATTTTAAAAATATAAAACTATATACAAAAAAGTCCCATAAAAACATGTATTTATAGGCTTTTTTTCCTTTTTAGCTGCAACTCTTCAAAACAAACTATGTGTGAAATGACACAGAGAGCTACACTAACGCTCAAATATTTCTGTACTATTAAATTAAAACTATCATATATTTGGTTTTACATGAGCTAGGAATGTCAAACAAAAATTGGGAGAAAGTTTCTCCAGAAATGTTCCCTCGTTTCTACCATGGCGTTCTATGAGGACGGTGTTGGTGGATCATCTTAGAAAAAGTCGAAAAAAATTTGGAAGTCACGAAAAAAAAGTCAAATTTACGAAAAAAAAGTCAAAGTCACAAAAAAATCACAATGAGAAAAATAAGTCGGTCACGAAAAAAAAGTCAAAATGAGAGAAAAAACAGGAAAACAGCTAAAAAGTATCTCTCGAACAGAAAACTATTTTTGTCCAAACCGTAGCTCCTATCAGTAAACTTCACTTCGAGCATCCTCAGTTCTTCACTTTGAGCATCCTCAGTTCTTCACTTTGAGCATCCTCAGTTCTTCACTTTGAGCATCCTCAGTTCTTCACTTTGAGCATCCTCAGTTCTTCACTTCGAGCATCCTCAGTTCTTCACTTTGAGCATCCTCAGTTCTTCACTTCGAGCATCCTCAGTTCTTCACTTTGAGCATCATCAGTTCTTCACTTTGAGCATCCTCAGTTCTTCACTTCGAGCATCCTCAGTTCTTCACTTTGAGCATCCTCAGTTCTTCACTTCGAGCATCCTCAGTTCTTCACTTCGAGCATCCTCAGTTCTTCACTTTGAGCATCCTCAGTTCTTCCTGAACGTCTACATGTGTGTTTTGTGAAGAAAAATGAAGAACACTCAAATATTTCTGTACTATTAAATTAAAACGATCATATCTTTGGTGTTACATGACCTAGGAATGTCAAACAAAAACTGGGAGAAAGTTTCAAGTCTGAACTTTGGCGTGAAGTTGATAGCAGCACTCCATGTGACCTGTTTTTTTGTTAAACGTCATGTGATCTGATCAGGACGCCACCATCAGAGACCCCAGAGGGTTAATGTGTGTCCACTGTCAGCCATGTTCACAATGCACTGGTAAAATATACAGCTCCTCTTATATAGGCTGGTATTCCACAAATGAGTCCATTTATGAATCATTAACGCAGTAATACTGTGGCAGCCGTGCTGATAATGAATATGGATGTTGGCAGCATCACTTCTGTCAAACGGAGGCTCGCTGGCACACACACACTAATGTGTTTTTTTGGCTGCTGCTGCGTCCCATGTGTCACAGACTTCTCTTTTATCCGCTCATTTCCACTGTGCTTGCCAAAAAGAATAGAAGATTAAAGAAAACTATGTGTGTGTGTGTGTGTGTGTGTGTGTGTGTGTGTGTGTGTGTGTGTGTGTGTGTGTGTAAATGAATGAATTAAAAGAGATAGAAGCTACTGTACAATATATAAGTTTGTGACGTAAAGCTCACATGATAAAACGATCACAACAAATTGAGAAGAGTTGAATCCTTGGTGTTAAACTAGACATACACTAGCAGAGTTAATTATACTCTGGATAGAGTTAATCCATTATAATTAACTCTCAGTTGATAAATAGTTGTTGTCAGAACTGAGTGTAAAAAGGAAGTGTCACTAAATCAAACCTGTGTGTAAATGTTTTAATATTAACTTTAAACTTCTTACTCTAAACTCTGATTCTGTATTTCACACCTCAAGTGTTAACGTCGCTCCTAGAGCTACATCTCAACTTTTAACGGTTACACTGGTCAGTAAGTACATGAAGTATCTGATAATATTGTATTTTAATATTAATATTACTCTTCGGGCACCCGGTCGTTTTGCATGGTGAACCACGGTATCTTTACTCGTCACGCTGTTACTTTTATATATATTTATATATATATATATATATATATATATATCCTCTCACAGCAGGTCAAACCAATTATTTTGATAAAACTCCAGCAGAGCTCATTTATACCTAAGAGACCAAATAACTTGTCAAAATTTCAAATTTAAACCTAAGTTAATTACATTTCCCCGCTAGCCATAATTAGGCCTCACAATTAACAGTAATTTTAACGTGCAAATTGGAAAAACTCTTTAGGACATGAAATGACAGGAGCTCCTGCAGTCAGACAGTAATGTGTAATTACAATCAATCGTCACGCTGTTACTTTTATATATATATATATATATATATATATATATATATATATATAGTGTTAAATATTTGACACCCTTGGTGTTGTTTTATGACACCACATAAGTGCACTTTTAACTCTATGGAGTCTTGGGCTATTTTGTCAATTTTTTAATCATTTTCCTGCCTTTTCGTGTCTTTGTAAAGCATTTTGTGTCTTTATTGGTAATTTGTGTCTTTTTTGGTCATTTTGTGTCTTCTGTGGGGCTTTTTTTTTGGTCATTCTCTCTTCTCATTTTGTCTTTTTTGGTCATTTTGTGTCTTTTTTGTTAATTTCATGCCTGTTTTTGGTCATTTTGTGTATTTTTTAGTCATTTTGTTTCTTCTTTGGGCATTTGTGTCTTTTTTTAGTCTTTTTTGTGTCTTTTGTGTCATTTTTGGTCATTTTGGTCATTTTGTGTCATTTTGTGTCATTTTGTGTCTTTTTTAGTCTTTTTGTGTTTTTGTTTAGTCATTTTGTGTCTTTTTGTGTCTTTTTTAGTCATTTTGTGTCTTTTTTAGTCCTTTAGTCCAACATAAAATGTGATTTTGAATCTTTTTTTTAACTTTCAAAACACTATCATGCTCAATAAAGAATGTTAAATGTGTCAAATGTGACCAAAGGTGTCAAATCTACCATATAAGAGGGTTCCATCCAGTTCTATCATTTGATACTAAATCTATTTGAGCTTGTCTCCAGTTTTACTTGGTATATCATCATCAAACTGAAACTGGCCTCATGGAGTTTACAGCCAGAACTTTAGAGGTAAATGTACAGTAGGGCTCCACGCTGCTTTGTTTTCTAGTCTGATGGAGGCAACAAGTCTGATTATTTGGAGCTTTTGGACTCTCCACAGGGTTTTAAGATGCAGTAAAGTGGAGGCTGCTGAAGACTTTGTGAAGGTGATGTAGTTTCCAACTTCATTATAAGATTCTTTGCCAAATAGTTGGGTAACAAACCACAATTTCCTGAGTTCAGTTTAAATTAGAGAGCACTCGGTACTCTCCACTGTAGAGGCGAGTTTCTCCTGCCTCATTTTGTGGAGAATTAAACTGAATAATGAAATGTGACTGGCAGAGAACACTGGGCGCGTTTTCAAAGGGAGCAGCCTGTTAGAGAACTCTTCCTATTCTGCATAACTTAAAATACTTAATTCAGTTGACAGTTTTTAAACCATAGTTGAAAAGTGATAATTTGCATTCAGAGAATATGAAGAAATATTATTGAAATTTCTTTTTTTAACCCTCTATGGTACAGTGTTGCCCTCAGGCAAAATACATAATTTTGGCCTGTCAAATTTCTACAATGCATGTTTTTGAGTGATGCGATACTTTAAAAAGAGGGAAGAATATAATATAGGGAACCAATAGCAATGCTTTAAGTTGTCACATGACTTCCAAAAAAGACACAAAATGACCTACAAAGACACATAATGACCAAAAAAGACACAAAATGACCTACAAAGACACAAAATCACTAAAAAAAAGACACAAAATGACAAAAAAAAGACACAAAATCACTAAAAAAGACACAAAATGACCAAAAAAAGGACACAAAATTACAAAAATTGTTGCTCTAAACACACCAGAGCCAAATCAAACAGAGTCCCACTAGAATAAAAACCAGAGTTGATGACAGGATCACACACAATCACAAGATCACATTTATGTTGGTTTTTCTTTGTTTCTTTTTGGTTCTAAATGTTGTGTAGTGTAAGTTCACGACCCCTCTGAGTGAGAAAAATGGATTGAAGACCAGGTTGAAGTTCCTTTTAGTTTTCTTTATTATCACTCATCAAAAAAATACACTAGGAACAGTGAAGGAGAATTATGTCAATTAAGGCAGTTGAATGAAAGTTCAAAACTCCAGAGAGTTAATACAAAAGTTGAAGTTGCTGTGTGTGTTTTGGTTGTTCATCCCTGCAAACTTCCTACTTTCAGAAAGTTTCAGAAAAGGCCTTTTTTGTGCAGTAAAACAGCCCCAGAAGTTAATTTAGAACCTGGAGCCTGCGGTCTAAATGTGATGAATTCTTTAAAAGTCTCCTCGTCCTTCTGGGAAAGTTGCTGCGGTTGAAAAGAAGTTTTCAGTTATTGCTCCTGATGTCTCTAACACAAGACATGTGGATCTAATCAGATATTTATCCCTTCAGATATTCCTGTTTGTGTTAGTCTGATAATCATTAAGATGCTGAAACTGTTCGTGACTTTAATTCGTGCGCTGAGTGAAGCGGAGGCATATAAATTGATTTGATGGCTGTAAAACTGTTGCACAGAAATTGATTAAAATCGTATTTCAAGTGGTTGTTTAGCTTGAAGCAGCATCTTCGCCTCCGTGTTTCAAACTACAAACGAGTCCTCCCTCCGTCCTTCTGCCAGCTATCGCTTCTTTTTTATAGATCTCCAAAAAACAGCAAACACGGACACATTTTTATTGAAAGTGAACTTACCAATCTTTTGGCCGTGGAAAATAAAATCAATAAAGAATGGAGGTCAAAATCATTTGCACATTTTTTCTTTCTCAAAGTGAATAATGTTTGTGCTGTTGTTGCTTTTTAAAGAGTCAAATAGAAAGAAAATGCAATGACCTCAGATAATATTTACTTCAGCACAGATTGCTTTCTGTCCTAAACGCTAAAAAATAAAAAATAAATAAAACAAACAACAACACGCTCAGTTATTGAGCTGACAGCTGAACTCTAAACCAATCTAACAATAAATAATCACCTTCATATTCAGGCTGCAGCAACTTAACTCTCTCTTTAATCCTTTCCATCCTGCCTGTATTCACCTTAAAACATGTTTAAATACCATGTTGGTATATTTTTTCACCTCTATGACCTGATAATAATAATTGATTTATTATTCTGACTTACTGGATCAACATTTAGAACCAAAAAGAAACAAAGAAAAACCAACATAAATGTGATCTTGTGATTGTGTGTGATCCTGTCATCAACTCTGGTTTTTATTCTAGTGGGACTCTGTTTGATTTGGCTCTTGTGTTTAGAGGAACAATTTTGGTAATTTTGTGTCTTTTTTTAGTCATTTTGTGTCTTTGTAAGTTATTTTGTGTCTTTTTTTGGTCATTATGTGTCTTATTTAGTACTTTAGTCAAATATATATATATATATAGCAAGTAGCCCAGGTAACATCAACGTAATGTCAACGTAACGTAACATCAGCATAAAGTAACATAACGGCAACCTAACGCAACAACAACGTAACATCAACACAACGCAATGTAACGTGACGTCAACATAAAGTAACGTCAACGTAACGCAACAACAACGTAATGCAACAACAACGTAACGCAACAACGTAATGCAACAACGTAACGCAACAACAACGTAATGCAACAACAACGTAACGCAACAACGTAATGCAACAACGTAACGCAACAACGTAACGCAACAACGTAACGCAACAACAACAACATAACGCAACAACATAACGCAACAACGTAACGCAACAACGTAACGCAACAACGTAACGCAACAACGTAACGCAACAACGTAATGCAACAACGTAGCGCAACAACGTAACGCAACAACGTAACGCAACAACGTAACGCAACAACGTAACGCAACAACGTAACGCAACAACGTAGCGCAACAACGTAATGCAACAACAGCGTAACATAACAGCGTAGCTCCTTAGGACAGTGAGTGGCAGTGTTGCCAACTTAGTGACTTTGTCGCTAGATTTAGTGACTTTTCAGACCCCCTTAGCGACTAGTTTTCAAAAAAGTGACTGGCGACAAATCCAACAACTTTTTCTGGTGTTACTGGAGACTTTCAGAGACTCGTTCTTACTTTTCTTAATGTGCCCCGCGGCTCGTTAAGAAGAGTAAGAACGAGTCGAATCGGCCCAGTCCTCCTGCAGCAGTCTCTCCCAGCTGCAGAGCCGGAGGGGATGTTAACCCCTTAGCGTCCAGTCTGCAAATTGCGACGCTGGCTGGTTTACAGTCAGCGTCTCTTTTAGGTCCCGAGGCCGGATTAAGGAGGAGGGTTGTTTTGTGACAGAAGACAGTGTCCCTGCAGTTCTAAACATATTTCGGGTGTTTTTACTCACTTTTTGTTTTCCCGACAACATTATTCCTCTCTCCTACAGCGTCCAGTACAACTACATGCACATGGTCAATTATGCAGATTAGGCGATGATGTCATTTAGCGACTTCTAGCGACTTTCTGGAGCCAATAGCTACTTTCCTTACTGAGGAGTTGGTAACACTGCTCATGGCCACGGACACAGCAGCACAGCTGCTGAAAAAAATTCTAGAGGGAACACTGTACACGGATTGTATATAATGTGTATATAATGTATGTCTATGTCTTATTTTTATATTCTTATTCCGTCTTCTGTATCTATGTGTCTGTATCTTGAACTGCTGTGACAACTACATTTCCCCACGGCAGGATAAATACAGTCATTTATTATCTTATCTTATCTTAATCGTCACAGATCTTTAGATCGCTACAACTGTTATTTCCTAGAGAAAAAATCCCAAAATTACCAGGGATTCTTTGTGAAAACACAGTTTAAAGTTGTAAATAGTCCATCATATTTAATAATGAATCGTTGTGATCAGTGCTGCAGCTTCAACACTTTGGCTTTATTAACATTTCTCGTTAAAATTGTACATTTAGGCAGCAGAACGCTCTGTTGGTGCCTTTTGATCAAGCGTCCACACTGTGACAACCCGAAATTGCCACGATGTTAAGTGGCTGGGAAGATGACGCTTAATAGAAAACGGAAACGGAGATCTTAAAAAGAGCCGGCGGGGCGCACTTCCGAGAGGCAGCAGTCGGAGAGAGAGAGAGCGAGCGAGAGAGAGAGAGTGTACCACGGAAACGGAGCAAGGCTCAGCGCGTTAAAAGACACGAAGTTTAGCCCGTGTTTCTTTTTCTTTGACGACGGACCGCGACCACGTATCCTCGTACTATCATCTCATCAACCCGCATCCAACCTTTCATCTCCACACAGCCCGGAACCGGTAATCCACGTCACTCCTTCACATCACCCGACCACAATACTGACAGACAGTGACTACTGACTGACGTTTTTTTTTCCTCTTCCTTTTTTTTTTCTGAGTTTATTTGAAGGACTGTTTTTTTCTTCACCCCATATATTTTTGATTTGTTTTGGTGAATGAAAAGAACTTTTGTTTTGTTTGTTGAATGAGAAAAGAACTTTTGTTTTGTTTGTGAATGAACAGAATTTTATTTTGAAAAGAAGAAACGGAACTGAACTTTATTTTGAAAAAAGAAACGGACATTGAATGCACTGAATATTATATTTTTTCCCTTTTCCTGATGAACTGAAATTAAATGAATGAATTTTCTTTGAAAAAGCAGAACCTGTTTTGTCTATTAATTTGTGGTTGGTAATTTTGTTGCATGTGTTTTTTTTTTCCTTTGTTGTGAAAGCCAGTAAATATTTGTGAGGTTTTAAAGCAAATAGGGTGTAGCTATTTTAGGCTGCATCCTAGTATGGTGTTTTGGGGGACTTACCACTGACTCTTAACTGCCAGGAGAGAAACCTGGCTGGCGCCCAAACTATAAATAAAAACCCAAACCGTCATATAAAAAATGGCGCCCAACGTGGGGCCCTGAACGAAATAAAACCTCATTGAAGGAAAAATATAAAACTGGAAATAATTTAATAAAACGAACCCACGCATGTGTTAAAGGAAAAACTTTTCCATCAAGTTTGAAACAAAGGAAAACAAAATGGCCACCAACTTGGAGTCTTTATTGTGGGAAATGGAGGATCCACAACCAGAACCAATCCGTACACAGGAATCGCCTGCCACAACTTACTCTCTGCTGGACATGGATCTTTGTGCACTTTCTGAGGTTGTCAGTCCACTATCACCACCTACAGTTTTGACAGATAACAGTCAAAAGGGAGGTCAGCCTGCAGCTTCTTCCACAAAGGAAATTTCTGACGCTGGGATTCAGCAGCAGCTTCACAAAATGGCTGAGGAACAGCAACATCACCAACAGCAACTAAAGGAAAACATGGAAAGAATCACAAAAGAAATCACCGCTCACACTGAACATGTAACCGAAGCATTTACAAATCTACTACAGAACCAACAAAAAGAAATTGTTAAACATGTGGACAAACAACTCGAATATCTGGGAACACAGTTTAATGCATCACTTGGCTGGAGGTTACAGCATCATCATACTGAACTAATCAAAGATCTTTGCTCTGTGCTCACACCCATGTCAAATGTCATAACTCACCTGGAGGAGGAGCTCTCTCATTGCAAAAACTCAATGCAAACACTGACTGAGGAAATAACAGCCACTAAATTCACTGCTGCTTGTGGGCACACAGGTGTTCAAACCCACTCTGAGGTTCATCTGGCAGAGAAATCCCTCCACAGGCCCCGGTTACAATCCACCATACAACCTGGTATACCAGAAAAAAATTTCTGTTCACCCGGAGGATCCACAATTCACGGGGAAGTAAAAAGCAGACTCATGGGAAAAAGCCCTATAAAGTTACCATTTCCAACCTTCGGCAAAATAGATGACACTTCTGATCCACTTCAATACCTGGAAAGGTGTGATGATTTTCTGGCTCTCAACCCACTCTCGGATGATGAACTTATTGCCACCTTGCGTAATGTGCTTCATGGGACAGCAAGAGACTGGTGGGACGTGGGACGCCATAAAATACACACATGGAAAGAATTTAATGAGCAGTTCCGTGCTGCCTTCCTGTCAGAGGATTATGAAGATGAGTTGGCGGAAAGAGTGCGCACCAGAGTTCAGAAGGAAGGTGAAAGTGTCAGAGATTTTGCATATATGTATCAGTCCTTATGTAAACGCTGGAAGCCAAAAATTACAGAAGAGGAAATTATCAAGATGATTTTGAAAAATATTAACCCCCAACTGGCCAGTCAGCTGAGAAGTAGTGGAGTTTCTTCTGTTGATGCACTTGTGCGTCTGGGCCAGCAACTGGAGAAGGACCGGGAGAATCAGCTGCAATATGAACAGAGGAAAAATGCATTGAGGAGAACAAGCAAACCCACTTCTGAAAATACTCCCTTACCACCCAATAAAGATAATAACCTTGTTCGTTCAAGTACTTCCAGTCATAACCAGCCACAACCGGTGTACTGTTGGCGCTGCAAAGGAAGCCATGCACCTGCTTCTTGCCCACAGTGGACACCTCATCGAGCTCAATCTTCAAGACCTCTATACCAACAGGGTGGGAAAACGAGCCCCAGTAAGGAAGGACCTGCCACCCTGGGGTCACTCACATCGTCCAGTCACTCCAGTTCTCTGAGGGGAATGTCTCCTTCATCACCAGCAGGAAAACCTCCCCCTCCTTGCCAATTAATTGTACCACTGAGCATAGGATCTTGGAAGGGAACTGCTGTCATGGACACTGGATCATCTTACACTTTGCTAAATGAAAGAGTCTGGTCAACAATAAAGCGGCAGCATCATGTGTTGAAACCATGGAGTAGAGGACCTCTGTATCTGGCAGATGGAGAGGGAAGACAGCCATTAGGATGGAGTGAGCTGAAGCTTTTCGTACAGACTCAGATGGTGACATTACCTTGTGTCATTTTGCCAGCACGCAGCCTTGCATTTCCTGCAGTTGTGGGACTTGATTTCATGTCGTTAACCGGCCTGCAATTTGATGTCTCTCAGAACAGCTACTGGTTCAAAAACAATCTGGAGCACAGGTATCAGTTCCTGAATCCATCAGAAGCTGGATGCCCACCTCAGCTTGCTTTTTTTTCTGCTGTTGCTCCTGCCAGTCTGGTTTCTTCGCTTCCGTGCCAAGATCTGCTGCAAGCTGCCACTGACAATGCTCATCTGGATGATTTTGGAAAGAGTCAGTTGTTAAATCAACTACATAAAAATTCAAGTGTTTGCACTGAAACTTTAGGATGCACAAGTGTTCTCACTCACAAAATCTTCCTTACCCATGAAGTACCAATCAAGCAGAAACCCTATCGTGTTTCACCAACAAAGTTTCAGGTGATCAAAGAACATGTGGAGGACATGCTTGAGAAGGACATCATAGAGCCATCAACATCTCCTTATGCTGCTCCTGTGGTTCTGGTACCTAAAAAACAAGACCCAAAACCAAGATTTTGTGTAGATTACCGAAAGCTGAATGCTGCAACGCATACTGATGCCTACCCCCTACCAAACATCCAGGAAATACTGGAATCATTAGCCGGAGCGGTCACGTTCACAACCTTGGACCTCAACAGTGGCTACTGGCAAGTCAGGATGGATCCAGAGAGTCGGGAGAAGACTGCCTTCATCAGTCCTTTTGGCCTCTACCAGTTTAAAGTAATGCCCTTTGGTCTCAAAAACGCCCCAGCCACCTTCCAACGGCTAATGGAGTTAGTTCTTGGAGACCTACGAGGAAACACATGCTTTGTGTATTTGGACGATATTATCATTTACTCTCCTACAGTGGAACAACATGGAAATGACATACAAAAAGTGCTTGACAGACTACGAGTTGCTAACCTGACAGTAAATATGAAGAAGAGCCAGTTTTTTCGAACCTCCCTGAAGTTTCTGGGCCACATTGTATCCTCTGCTGGGATAGCAGTGGATAGTGAGAAGACCAAGGCAGTACAAGATTTCCCTGTCCCACAAACCATCAAAGAACTGCAAAGGTTTTTGGGGATGACAGGATGGTACCACCGTTTTGTGCCCCGGTTTTCCCAGGTCTCTGAACCACTGAATGCCCTTAAACGAAAAGGAGCTAAGTTCATCTGGACCTCTTCATGTCAAGAAGCATTTGAGACCTTAAAGCAGTGTCTGATCTCACCTCCAATCCTCGGACATCCGGATTTCAATCTGCCTTTCACTGTGTACACAGATGCCAGCGATGTTGGTCTTGGAGCTGTCTTGGCTCAACAGACTGGTCTGGGTACCGAACAGGTTCTTGCCTTTGCCAGCCGCACCTTGAACCAAGCAGAGCGAAATTATTCAACCACAGAGCAGGAATGTCTTGCTGTTGTCTGGGCCCTGGAAAAATGGAGATATTATTTGGAAGGAAGACATTTCTCAGTAGTTACTGACCATTCATCTCTTGTCTGGGTTTTCAAAACCCAAAAGCCAAGCACTCGGCTCATCCGATGGGCACTTCGCCTTCAGGAGTTCTCCTTCACAGTGGAATATCGCAAAGGGAAATATAACACCGTGCCTGATGCTTTATCGAGAGCTCCTGTGGATGATCAACACCCCCATGCCACGTGTGCTGCAGTGCTACGCTCAAAAAGAAATACCTCTAAACACCTTCAGATTACCGACGAAGACATTTGGAAAGCCCAGCAGGAGGATTCTGATGTCCGGCACCTGTACAATAAAATCATGGAAACAGGAGAATTAACTGAAGATTTGGCTGTGAAGTTCACAGTTCTAGAAGATAAGGTCTACAGAGTGGTGAAATTACCTCATAAAACCCTGTATCAAATATACATCCCCACTTCACTCCGTCCTCAGTTACTCGCTCACTATCACGACGACCCTCTCTCTGGCCATTTTGGAAGATACAAGACCTATAAGAGGCTACAAGCTTTGGTATATTGGCCTAAAATGAGCCTGGAGGTAAAAAATTATGTACAATGTTGCCAAGTTTGTCAGCTCTACAAACCTGAGACCCGGAAGCCACCTGGAAAACTCCAACAGACAGTGGTACAAAAACCGTGGGAGATGTTGGGAGTCGACCTCATGGGACCCTTCCCCCGAAGCTCAAATGGCAACGTATATCTCCTGGTCTTCGTTGACTATTACACAAGATGGGTTGAGATGTTTCCCCTTCGTAAAGCCACCTCTGAGACAATATCCCAGATCCTAACAAAGGAAATTTTGACCCGCTGGGGTGTGCCAACTTACATACTCTCGGACAGAGGATCTCAGTTCGTTTCAGCCATCTTTGAGGAAACATGCAGCCGCTGGAACCTCAGGCAGAAGAGGACTTCATCCTACCATCCACAAACAAACCTAACAGAAAGAGTGAACCGGAATGTGAAAGCCATGATCGCTTCATATGTACAAGAGAAACACAAGAGCTGGGACAAGTACTTACCTGAGTTCCGCTTTGCTCTAAATTCAGCTGTGCACGAGTCCATTGGAGTTACACCAGCAGAGCTCAACCTTGGTCGACCTTTGAAGGGCCCCCTGGATGCTGAGCTCATGCCCCAGCTGTGTAACCCTGACACAAACGCATATGTCACTACAAAACAGATTGAGGAATTCAAAAAACTGGTGGAAATTAATCTGGAAAAAGCAAAAACAAGACAAAAGCACTATTATGACAAAGGGAGGAGAGATGCAAATTTCGCAGAAAAAGACCGTGTATGGATCAAAACTCACCCTCTTTCAAAAGCTGACAAATCGTATGCCGCCAAACTTGCACCACGCTGGAAAGGTCCGTATCGTGTGACCAGAAGAATGGGCCCTCTGAATTTTGAGGTGGTTCTGGAGGACACGGGAGAGGACTTGCGCGTCGTTAATGTGGCACAGCTGAAACCCTGCTACCCCAGCGGTAAAGAGCTGGACAGGAAGCAGCGTCAAAAAGTGCTTGATATTTTGCATGAAGACAGTGATGAGGAAGATTTTCTTGGCTTTCCTACCTCTGCTCCAGATGAAACCCAGGAAAATTGTTGACAGCCTCCATTAATTAGACACAAATTCCGTCTTTTTCCAAGGGGGGGGGAGTGTGACAACCCGAAATTGCCACGATGTTAAGTGGCTGGGAAGATGAGGCTTAATAGAAAACGGAAACGGAGATCTTAAAAAGAGCCGGCGGGGTGCACTTCCGAGAGGCAGCAGTCGGAGAGAGAGAGAGCGAGCGAGAGAGAGAGAGTGTGTACAACGGAAACAGAGCAAGGCTCAGCGCGTTAAAAGACATGAAGTTTAGCCCGTGTTTCTTTTTCTTTGCCGACGGACCGCGACCACGTATCCTCGTACTATCATCTCATCAACCCGCATCCAACCTTTCATCTCCACACAGCCCGGAACCGGTAATCCACGTCACTCCTTCACATCACCCGACCACAATACTGACGGACAGTGACTACTGACTGACGTTTATTTTTTTTTTCCCTTTTTCCTGACTTTATTTGAAGGACTGTTTTTTTCTTCACCCCATATATTTTTGATTTGTTTTGGTGAATGAAAAGAACTTTTGTTTTGTTTGTTGAATGAGAAAAGAACTTTTGTTTTGTTTGTTGAATGAACAGAACTTTATTTTGAAAAAAGAAACGGACATTGAATGCACTGAATATTATATTTTTTCCCTTTTCCTGAAGAACTGAAATTAAATGAATGAATTTTCTTTGAAAAAGCAGAACCTATTTTGTCTATTAATTTGTGGTTGGTAATTTTGTTGCATGTGTTTTTTTTCCTTTGTTGTGAAAGCCAGTAAATATTTGTGAGGTTTTAAAGCAAATAGGGTGTAGCTATTTTAGGCTGCATCCTAGTATGGTGTTTTGGGGGACTTACAACTGACTCTTAACTGCCAGGAGAGAAACCTGGCTGGCGCCCAAACTATAAAAAAAAACCCAAACCGTCATAGTATGTGCGACCAAAACTCTGGGAGGAGTAGTCGGCCGAAAAATGACACGGAAGAAACGGAAGAATAAAAGTAGACCCGGTGAATATTAGTTAGTGTGCTTTTGCAAGCAAGCACACAAAATAATGATATAGAAAAAATGGAAATGTATGTGGAAATCTTGACTATCACAACTAATTCCATTTTTAACAAAATGACAAATGCTGGTATATTAATATTTTATCTTGATTATTTTATCTTGGAGTTCTTATCCTATCAACTCCATCTCTATAAAACGTTTCAAACATGTATAAAAGCCCATTTAACTGCTGTTTAAACATTCTAATTCACACACAAATACACTTTTATATCATGTTCATATTGTGTTTTTATATTGTTATTTTTGTTGATGACAATAACCAAATCACTTCCTTTTTCTATTATGTTTGTTATTACTTTCTTATAGATAGGTAGATAGATAGATAGATAGATAGATAGATAGATAGATAGATAGATAGATAGATAGATAGATAGATAGAAATACAATTTTTAAAAAGTGTCCAAAGAAGGAGTATGTATTAAGTTCCAGTGCAGAATAAATATGAATATGCAGTATCAACATGTTACATCACTGACCATGTTTCTGAAAGAAACTATACAGCTTAAATAGTAATTAATGCTCGGGCCCTAAAAACCTTATTTTATTAATTTTTCTTATGTGTCATTGATGTTCTGTTCCTTCATGTTAACTTCACTAAAAATAAATTAAAGCTCCACATTTTTAAACTGCATGATATTAAAATTAAAACATATTTCAACCAGATTTTAAACTAGACATGGAACTTTTTCCTTGCTGTCAGCCTGATTACTGTTAACTTTGTCTTAGTGGTTTTAATGTAAAAAAAAAAAAAAAAAAAGGATGTTGAATATTTCTGGGAAATATTATTTTTATAATAGTTAAATGTACATTAAAAAAATGTAGTTACTCTCAAGTTTTGTAGCATTTATAAATTAATTTAAATATTATTTTAATAATAGAAGAAGGCGTGCCTTGAGTCTGATTTATTTGTCTTTTTATCATATGCTTTTGATTTATTTTCAATGTATTAAATTAATTCATTTTATTATTATTAATATTATTATTATTATTATTATTATGTCTGTGTTAAAGTGTGCTGCTTGGAAAGAAAATCATACACTTAATAATAATAATAATTTTAATGCAGTAAAAGTACTAATATGTAGTTAAGTTTAGAGATACTCTGCAAAAATGAGTAAATAAATGAAGAGCGAGTATTTAGTGCAGCTAGATGACTCAGATTGACATATTATTTAGTAAATCCAGATATATTTTAACAAAGAAAATGAAACCACATTAATGAATTACTTAATTCATTTATTATAATTCTAGTATAATACCGTATACTGTTAAGTCCTGTGGCGTCCAGCAGAGAGCAGCACTGCACCACAGAAGAAGAGTCACATCTTTATTTTCAGCCTGTGTCAAACATCTGAAACTGTCAGGGACAAAACAACAGAAAGTAAATGTTTCAAATGAATTATTGTATTAGTATACATTATGTACATATGTAATATATATATTTATTATCATTATTATTATTATTATTATTGTAAGCAGTTTTGGTAGTAGTATTTGAGCTGCAAAATAAATTTGATATGAATTAAAAATAAATGCAAAAGTAAAAAAAATACATTTAAAATGAATCCTAACAATAATAACATTATTATTATCAGTAGTAGTATAACTGAGTCAGAGTAATAAAACACAGTACTGACTATAAATCATTTCTGTGATTCACCCATAGGCCTGAACTTGCTTGAGTTTCCATTGCCTTGGGAAGATAAAAATCAGGAAGAGTCCTTATAAGGAGTGGAGTGGGCGGGGCCTGTGTTGACAGCCCAGTATAAAGCAGCAGCTGCTGCTCCGCTCAGTAACTGATCTGTGTTTCTGATGGAAGGATGCTGCAGCCACTCTGGAGCTTCCTGCTGGGACACGAGTCCCTGCTGCTGTCCCCCGTCTTCCCCGTCCTCTTCTCCCTCGCCGTCTACCTGTCCTTCTGCGCGCCCTTCCTGCTGCTGGACCTGCTGTCCCCGCGCTGGGCCCTGGTGCGCAGCTACAAGCTGCAGCCTCAGAGCTCCGTCAGCTGGGCCTCGGCGTGGAGCTGCATGCTGGTGACGCTGTACAACCACGTGGTGTTCATCTTCCCGCTCACGGTCCTGAACTGGTACCTGAGGCCCGCCCACCTGCCGCAGGAGGCCCCGCCCCTGCCCCGCCTCCTGGCCCAGGTGCTGGTCTGCCTGCTGCTCTTCGACTTCCAGAGCTTCGTCTGGCACCTCCTGCACCACCGCGTGGCCTGGCTCTACCGCCACTTCCACAAGGTGAGCACGCCACGCAGCGCGCGCTGGAGCTGCTCGTCTTAAATTAGTCCATTAATAATGACTCAATTAATAATTACTCAATTTATAATTAGTCAATTAACAATTAGTCAATTAACAGTCAATTAACTATTTGTCAGCTTTCTATTATTCAGCTAATAATTAGTCGATCAACGAGGAATAATTAGTCAACTGACAATATGGTGTTTATTTACAACAGAAAAATTTTACAAAAATCAGGTTTATTATTTGTGATAATTTTTTCTTTTTAAACTTAATTTTTAACTTATTTATATTTTGCACAACAGAAGTGGTCATTGAAAAATAATAATAATAATAATAATAATGGTTAGAACTAAACTTGATTTTAAAAAATTATAATAATAGTATAAATAAAAATATAATAATAATAATAATTAAAACTCTTCCATAGTAAACCGAAAAAAATAAGAGCAATAATAAATACATAGATACACTGAAAAAAGAACCAACTTAATTGAATTGTTTCATTTGGTAACACCTAAATGAATTAAGTTCTTTCAAATTAATTTAATAAGTTAGATCAACACAATTGATTTTAAATTAATTTGAAAGAACTTCATTCATTTAGGTGTTACCAAATGAAACAATTCAATTAAGTTGGTTCACGCATGAGACTCTGCTCTTGTTTTAGTGTTTTCATGGTCTGCTTTTATTTATTGTTTTTTATATTGGTTTAAAAAGCAATGAATCTATGTATTTTAGTGTTTATTCCTGTTTTATTTATTGTATTGTCTCTTGTTCTGTTTGTTTATGTACAGCACTTTGTTGCGGCTGTGGTTGTTTTAAAGTGCTTTACAAATAAAGTTGAGTTGAGTTGGTTCAACTATTTTCTTTTTTCAGTGTAGTCCAGCAATCCCGCTTGTTATTGTAATATTTCTCTGACCTGTATTAAATGCATATGTTCCTCCTTGTGCTCCTGCAGGTGCACCACACCTTCACCTCCACCTCGGCCCTGACCACGGAGCACTCGGGGGCGTGGGAGACTCTGAGTCTGGGTCTGTTTGCTGCAGCTAACCCTCTGCTGCTGGGCTGCCACCCGCTCACCGAGCTAGCCTTCTTCCTGCTCAACATCTGGCTGTCGGTGGAGGACCACTGTGGCTACGACCTGCCGTGGGCCACGCACCGCCTGGTGCCCCTCGGCCTGTACGGCGGCGCCCGCCACCACGACCTGCACCACCTCAAGTCCAACTGCAACTACGCCCCCTACTTCACCCACTGGGACCGGCTGGCCGGGACGCTGGACACGGCACAGGACTGAATGGAGCCGTTAGAAACCAGTATTAGTATTAGTATTAGTATTATGGAGGAGTTTTTTCTCAGATGAACAGATTTCTGAAATCTTCCTCTAAACCAGGGGTGTCAAACTCAAATACACAATGGGCCAAAATTTAAAACTTGAATAAAATTGTGGGCCAACATTGAACAAATAAACCTTTTAATATATACCAAACATGTTTTGCTTTAACATTAAATATGGAACCAGCAACGCTTATAAACATACAATATATAACTAAATAGTGCAGACATGCAAAATCAAATTTCATATAAAAAACACATCAATGCCATTAATTTACAATAATAAGATAATAATGTGGTATTGCCTCGCGGGCCAAATAAAATTACACTGCGGGCCAAATTTGGCCCGCGGGCCAGAGTTTGACACCTCTGATCTAAATCATCTTTTACATTAAAAGACTGAGGACACTAAACATATATTAATAACTGTTATAATATAGTTATTTATTTATTTATTTATTTATTCCCTGTAAGCAGAACTGATGATTCATCAGATCTGTCCTGAATCTGAATCTGTTCACACTGTGATATTTTATTAATAGTTTCTCACATTTTCTACTCAAACAACTATTACGTTTGAGCAATTATTTTTAACTCAACATGTTTGAAGAAGGCTAAAAACATTTCATATCAAAGTATATTTTCAGTGTTTTTTCGGGGTATTAATGAATTATTTTCATGTTGTTGCATTGATGCGACTTATTAAAAATTAAAGATTTTCTTTAAGGCATCTGAAAAAATGTTCATATTGAACAAGTCCACAAAATGTTGACCATTGTATGTTCTTTTTATATATCTAAAAGAAGCTCATTAATGTATAAGCTACAGTTATTTTTTCACTAATGTTTCTAAGCTGCAGTTTTTTAAATTTATTTTATTAAATTAGCAGCTCCAGTATCAGTATAAAAGATGAAAAAGAATGTGAGTGAAAGTGATTTTATTGGCGTTGGACTGATGGAAGTGAAGTGACTGAACTGAATATTGATGAATGAATATTTGAAGGATTTTGGAACGTTACCCTGACTGAAAATGTGAATGATTTTAAGTGAATCACTGAAAATAAATTTCATGAACTGAAGTTAAACTGAGTTTTTGTTTCTTGTATGTTGTTACAGCTTTTTGAAAAATAAAATTAGAACTTTTTTAACAAATCAGACAATAAAATGAATGCACCTCTGGTGTCCATTAACACTATAATAATGAATAAAAAATATAATAAATAAATATGCAAGAGTGATTTTTATGAAAATGTAATAAATAAATTAAAAAATATATAGAAATATATAATAATAATAACTAGAAAATTTCCTCTGGGGAAATTTTGAAAGGGCCACGGGGGCTACTGCCGGTGTGTGTACACTATGATGAGATTCTTCAGAGATTTAAAACAATTAATACTAGTAATGTTATGATACTATATAATATACAAGGAGCACACCTACAACAAGCATTCCTTTACAAGTATTTATTTATACAGCAACCTATGACCTTTAACCTCATAATGTGTGTGTGTGTGAAACATTTGCATCTGAATAGTGCGCGCTTACGCGCGTATATGTGTGTGGGTGTGCGTGCGTGTATCTTTAACAGTTATTACATTAAATGACCAGTGTGTGTGTGTGTGTGTGTGTATCTTTAACTGTTATTACATTAAATGACCAGTGTGTGTGTGTGTGTGTGCGTGCGTGTATCTGTAACTGTAATCACATCAAAGCATCAAAGCGTTGGGGTCGACCAATCAGAGCAGAGCAATCAACAGAATTAACAGCTGTGGAATCTTCTGGCAGAGTGACAGCAGCCAGAGGTGGGCAGAGTGAAATTTCTGGCCTTGAACAGAAAGCATTTTTTGGCAAAACCATAATACCTATCATTGATCCGACTTCACTTTGAGCGTCCTGAGTTCTTCCTGAACGTCTACATATGTTTTTTTTTAAGAAAAATGAAAAAATAGCTTTGTTAGAGCGATCTAAAAAAACAGTTAAATCTCACTTTTTCCGAAATCTTCTTGCATTTTTAATATGGGAGCCAATGAGGCTGTTGGTGGTGTTGGTGGATCATCTGTGCGTCCTACGCCCAAACTATAACTCTGACAGCTTTACCAGAGGATTGTGAGGGAGAAGACTAATTTTCCTACGTTTCTATGTATAAATTATTTCTGTAGAGTGGAATTTGCGGCCTGGAGCGCAGTTTTCAAATTTATTTTTTGACAGTTTTACCTCTCCCTCTACACTCTGAGCGATGACATCACACACTATGACACGAACATTCCGTGCAATACACACCCATTATAATCTCAGAATTTCTCCAAAAATGATCATGGTCATTGAACAGGGATTGATAAAAAAAACTATATGACCTATCGAAATGCAAATTAATACACCAATACACAAGACTTGTGTCTACTGTTTAAAGTTTAAATGGAGTCTCTAGGTGAAATTATGCCGGAGAAGTAGACGTCTGAAAATCTTCAATTAATGTTCTTTTTTGCTCATTTTCTTTCGGCCGTCCCATTCATTTCAATGCAAAATTTTGGGCAGTTTTTCGCGACTTACGTCGCGAAACATTTGTATTCCGTAGAGAAAAGTAATAGCACACCGATCCCAATCAAACCGCACGTTTTGATATATAATTTGTCTATTAATAGTATAATTATAATTTGTCTGTTTGGTTAAAGGGCATAGTTATAAATCTCTGAAGAGTCTCATCATAGTGTACACACACCGGCAGTAGACCCCGTGGCCCTTTCAGAATTTCCACCGAGGAAATTTTCTAGTTTATTTATATACTTCTCTTGAGGTTCTTTTTCTTTACCGTTTTTTAAAATTGAAAACGAGGGGTATGTTGTCAAAAAAAGGCCCAGGGGGCAACACCAAGTATATTAAAACTATTTTTTTCATGCATAAGGAAGCCTAACAAGGTAACCAAGAGGGAAGTTAAAAGTGAAATGCATTACTCTGGTGCACTTTGAGAGCAAAATTAAGAGGAACGATCATCACTTATCTAATAAACAACCTAGCCTGTACACACACACACACACACACACGCTGAAGGTATGACAAGGACAACAAATGAAAAGTGTTAATTTCATATATTTACCTGAACCAAAAAATTATAGTGTACTAATTTGTTTACAAACAAAGGTGACCAAATCAAACTGTGCACAAGATTTTTCATCAACTGAGTCAGCAGTTGTGTTGCCTGTTTGACCTTTAACATTACGGTCAGTGGCCACAGAACAAAACCTTTCAGTAGTTCTACTCTACACACTATAAAGGCTATCTCACTTTGTCTCAGTCTAATGCTCTGCACAGCTTCTATTAAAGGCTGTTATCAGGGTGGGAACATTGATGACATCCTAAATACCATGATGAACACTCATTATTACCATGGAGATAGGGAGCAGCAGGGAGATCTTCATGAGCCTCTGACCTCCCACAGCATGCTTTGTGTTTGTGGCTTCAGGTCCTGAAGGATGGAGCCACATTCTTGATGGTGATGACATCTCTCCCTTTGAACCAGAGACTGGATGTAAATAATGGATGTAGTCATCTTGCATCTCCATCTTGTTTGTGATACGGGGAGCAGACCATATCTGGACTGTGGAGGAGGAGAGGGATCTGATCACTGACTACAGCCTCTCTACACCTCAACCTGACTGAGAGAAGCTGCTGATAATTACTGTTAGCATTAGCTGGAGCATTAACTGGGATGCTAGTTTTGGCTAGCAACAAACAAAAACAAAATGTTTGTTAGTGACCTCATAAAACTGAGCAGCGACTCCTTGGAGAGTCTGTTAGTCCAACCAAACACTGAACAAGACATTTACTGAACAAAACGTTCAAATAAACTGTCATTAAGTGAAAATACAGTGAAAGGGTCAAAGTTATGAGACCAAACCGCTAAACGTCCTCTTTTCTATCTATATAACGTTATATATAACTTTATTGACACGTTGCCGTGGATACGCATTGCTCTGCTTCTCTCCTGGAGACGGCTCGCCTTGTTAGTGACCTGTCAATCAAAGGTAGCCCCGCCCCAAATCATACGATTCTTTATCTTCTATTTTCTTCTAAATGGGGCCATTATTAGAACTATTGACATCAGATTGTCTTGAAGATCATTTTTTACTAGTGATTGAGACCATAGTGTGGAAAAGTGAAAAAAAAATTCTGAGGTGATAAAACAAGTGAGAAGTTTTTCTCATTTTGCATTTCTGCAGCCAAACGTAGCATCCCCTGCTGGAGTTTTGGGTAGAATGGAGCTTAAAGCACTTCCTGGTTGGCCTCCATGCTCAGACCAGGAGGTTACCGCCTGCTTTGAACATATCCCACCAGGGCCAACTCCAGGCTGAGCCTCTCCAGCTTGTTCTTGATAGCTGACCTGCTCACAGTGCTGTGAGAGTCTGAACTGGACTAAAACCAGTGGCACTCTTTGAACCAGGTGGTCTTGCAGGAGCCAGTGAAGCTCTCCCTGGTACATTTTGGGGCAGTGAATCATAATAATCTGGCGGTACGAAGGAAACTGCAACTGCCTTTTGATTAGCCTCAGGAAGGAAGGAAGGAAGGAAGGAAGGTAGTAGGCCTAGTACAGAACAGGTCTGTGAGGAACCGCTGGTTCTGTTGTCAAAGGGAAGTCCAGCCACAAGCAACAATATACGTCAATGACAGTGATACATTGATTAGGCGCAAAAAACATGTTTTAATACATTCAATTATTAGTATTTTAATTGTGGTGAAAACTTGGACATGGTATATTTCTATATTTATCTTTATTTATCCCCTATATCAGTAGTTCTCAACCTTTTTGAGTCGCGACCCCCAATTTAACATGCATGTTGTCCGTGACCCCCGCTCACTGAACACAATCTCACACGCACAGTTCAGATCACCCAAAAAAGACACAAAATGACCAAAAAAAAGGAAACAAAATGACCAAAAAAAAGGAAACAAAATGACCAAAAAAGACACAAAATGACTAAAAAAAGACACAAAATGACCAAAAAAAGGAAACAAAATGACCAAAAAAGACACAAAATGACCACAAAATGACCAAAAAAAGACATTAAGACTAAATCACATGAACACTTTAACACAGTGGAGACAGAGCTGACTTCCAAAATGATTTGGCGACCCCCAGAAATCATCTCGCGACCCCAATTGGGGTCCCGACCCCAAGGTTGAGAACAGCTGCCCTATATCATTGCGCTGTAAGCTCTCTTTTACAGTGATGTTAAAATGCACATGTTCCACCAACGGGGAACAACAAACTCTTTCCGTCTGTTGTTCCCCGTTGGTGGAACCCACTACCAGTTCCTTTAGAACCTCCTGGTGACCTTCAGCTCCTCAGAGAGCATCTTCTCTCCTAGACCACCACAACTCTGCTCCTTAAAGACTCCTCACTAGACCTTATTGCTGCACTAATCATATCATATCTTATCACACTATACCTGGGTTATTCCCTTTTTCTGTGAGTCGCTTTGGATAAAAGCATCTGATATATGACTAAATGTGACTGTAAATGTGGTTGTGAATGCTGAAAGCAGGGAGATTTTAGTGTTACACTGTTGTTTTTAAATAACTTTAGCTCCATAGTTAATGGTGCCACTCCATTTACTACAACACTGTAACATGGCCTATGTTCATATGCAGCTGTACTTACAGGTGCTACAGTTAAAACCCATTTAAGTTCCCTAAGTGGTGACATCATCTGAAAGCTGTGAACCTGGAGATTAACTTGAGATGCAGCTCAGCACTGTGAATATAATAAACCTGTTAAGGTTTATCCGGGTTCAGAACATTCATATTTTTCTTTCTGAAATCAAAGTCTGAAGTCAAGGCTCAACTATGTTCCACAAGTTGATACCGTTTGTTACATACATTTGGTGCTGAATTTTTCTAATATCAATAATGTATAAAAATTATCCAAACCCCTCCAGAATATTACATCAATACACCAAGACTAAGGAGCAACAGTCCTGGTGTATGGTGTGGTTTGGCTTCAAAAACCTTCGTCATTTTGGAGATTTCTGTATTTCAGTGATATATAGCAAGCACTTCTGTTCTTCTGGTGCTGAGGAACCATCATCCCCACGGCAACCAGGCTCTGGATTTATCATGGCCCAATAACTAGTTCTGTTCACAATATTCACTTTCAAGATAAAATATGTGAACCCTTTAAAATGACCTAGTTTTCTGTGTTAATTTGTCATAAAATGTGATCTGATCTGCATCTAAGTTATAGACAAACACAACATGCTTAACCTAATACCAGACAAACAATTATAATATTTCATTTTTAAAAAAATTGAATATAACCATTAAACATTCATAATGCTGGTAGAAAAAGTAAGTGAACCCTTTAGCTCAGGGATGGGCAACTGGAGGCCCGGGGGCCACATACGGCCCTCACCCTCACCTGAAGTGGTCCTCAGTACAACTACATGCATTTGAGCATGAAATCTTAAAAGTGCAGTGTAAAAATGCACAAAATTACTTCTTGCAATTAATGTTGGTCTGCTGTTCTTGCACTGAAAACAAAAGAAATCACAGTAAGTGGTTATTTTTTATTTGCTTCAACCCTTTTGTATTCCTATTTATACTGTTAAACATGCATTTGAGCATGAAATATGTTAAGTTACTGCACTGTAAACATATTTAAAATGTTACTTTCATCATATCTGGTGAAGTGCACGCTCCTATATGTGGCCCTGTGGTGGTGAACATGATAAATAGTGGCCCCCTGCAGCATTTAAGTTGTCCATCCCTGCTTTAGCTGATGACTCCATTAAGAGCTAATTGGAGTCAGGGATTAGCAAACTTGGAGTCCTAACAATGAAATGAGATGTGAGTGAGGTGGAGAGATACTTTGACCTGTAAAAAACACTCAAACTTTTTGAGTTTGCTATCCACAAGAAGCCTCTGTTCATGTGAACCATGCCTTGCAAAAAAGAGATCTCCACCATCAGACTGTTAGGGGTTACACAGTAACTCAAAGACTTCAAGTGTTCACCAGTCCACAGTTAGACAGATGGTCCACTAATGGAGATGATTCAGTACTGTGGCTACTCTCCAAGAACTCCAAAGTAACAAGTAAAGACTTGAGGAGTCATGGGATCTGTTCATGAGTCTCCTGAGTCACCACACACAAGATTGAACAGGCATGTTGACCATGGCAGGACACCAAGGAGGAGTCGCTGGTTTACACAGAAAATCACTGCATGCCTGAAGTTTACTGGGGAAATGTTAAGTATGCGATTAGAACACTGATATAAATCACACCCTCGTAATGAGACCCACGCGCATGCAAATAAAAAAAAAGTACATCAGGTTAACGGCAGCTCGTATAAGCTGTATAAGCTGCAGCTGTTAGCACATGCACACTGTACTGCTACAGAGCTAACTGTTAGCCTGTTAGCACATACACACTGTACTGCTACAGAGCTAACTGTTAGCCTGTTATCACATACACACTGTACTGCTACAGAGCTAACTGTTAGCCTGTTAGCACATACACACTGTACTGCTACAGAGCTAACTGTTAGCCTGTTAGCACATACACACTGTACTGCTACAGAGCTAACTGTTAGCCTGTTAGCACATACACACTGTACTGCTACAGAGCTAACTGCTAGCCTGTTAGCACATACACACTGTACTGCTACAGAGCTAACTGTAGCTATCTGCCGAGGTCGGCCGGCTAGTTAACCAGCCGGCCGACCTCGTTAGCGCTCGTTAAGACGAGTCGCTGGATTTGTCTCCAGTCATTAATGAGTAGATATTGATTCTCTTCCAGTTATATCATTTGATTGATACTCTGCTCTCTGTTGGAAGAGCATTTAATTGTCCTGCCTCTCACTTCACGCCGCTCACTTTTCTCTTCCCAACTTTATGCAGAAAAGTGCGGAGATTGTGAAATCAAGCGAGTCCCGCATATTTTGCATATTTGCGGGGAAAATGCGATAATTGCGGTGAATATGCAGCCTTTTTGAAAAATATTGACCCCCGCATTAATCAGCGGTATTTGGCTGATTTTGCAATGAAATCAGCGATCGCAAAATCACGTTTTTCTGGAGGGCCTGTGATTTGCGCGCGCAAATCAGTGTTCTAATCCCATAGTAAGGTGGAGCAAACTCAGGCTGAATTGTTCATGAAAAACACTATACAGCACTATGTACGGTGTAAAAAGGCACCACACTGAAGTATGATGATCATGATTTGAGGCTGTTTTGCTGCTTACTATCATTAAGCAGAAAATAAATTCCCATTTCATCAGGTATTCTACAGGTTAATGTCAGGGTGGCTGTCTGCCAGCTGAAGATCAGCAGAAGTTGGGTGATGCAGCAGAACAATGACCTAAACATCAAACTAAATCTACTTCCACTTAAAAAAAAGTAAATCCACCTTTTGGAGAGGTCCAGTCGGAGCCCATTACATTACATTACATTATTACATTACATTACATTACATTACATTACATTACATTACATTATTACATTACATTACATTACATTACATGTCATTACATTATTACATTACATGTCATTTAGACGCGTTTGTCCAAAGCGACTTACAATAAGTGATTCAACCTGAAGGAACTAGACATAGACCACAGGAATCAAGTAAGAACAGAACTTTAAGAGCTAACTGTCATTGCTAAGGAGTGCTATATGTTAAAGAAGAGAAGAATAGAAAAGAAGAAGAAGAAGAAGAAGAAGAGCAATTTTTTTATTTTATTTTTTTTATTTTATTTTATTTTTTTTAATATATACACTACTGGTCAAAAGTTTTAGAACACACCAACTTTTCCAGAATTTAATTGAAAATGATGCAGTTTAATGTCTCAGTGTACTCTGAAATTAATGCACATTTGCAACATTTAAAATTCTTTATTGAGCATGATAGTGTTTTGAAAGTAAAAAAAAGATTCAAAATCACATTTTATGTTGGACTAAAGGACTAAAAAAAGACACGTAATGACAAAAAAAAGACTCCAAAAGACTAAATGACTTACAAAGACATGAAAAGAATTCAAAAATGGACAAAATAGCCCAAGACTCCATAGAGTTAAGTTGTTAACCCATTTCTTGTTCCCTGAAAAAGGCCTACTTGTATAATTCTGAAATGTACATTATTTTCCAGTTTTGGTTAAGCTTACCTTTTTTTATTTACCTCTGGCAGTTCACCACTTACCTTTGGACCCTTTCAAGCTGTTCATTTGACTTGAACTGCTTGAATTTCAATAAAAAACTGGAAAAATTGGGGCGTTCTAAAACTTTTGACCGGTAGTGTAGATGTTAGGTGACCATGGTTTAACCGAGGTATTGTTGGAAGAGATAGGTCTTCAGCCTGGTGAAGATGTCCAGGCTGTCTGAGGTCCTGATGTCTGTTGGGAGCTCCTTCCACCATTTGGGAGCCAAGACAGAGAAAAGTCTGGAGGAGGTTCTGAGGGAAGTTGACCCAGCAGGGTGGGAGTCTCAGTCCAACAGAGACACTGTGGACTGACTCCAGAGAGACATCCTGTCCTCATGGCTGAGCTGAAACACTTCTAGAACGGTCCAGAGTTCCTCCTGAACGTGTTTGGTTGAGGTTATTGCTCAGACCGGTTATTAAATGAAGGGTTCACTTACTTTATCCGTCATTACTTTGAATGTTTCATGGATGTGTTCTATGAAAAACATAAAATATTATAATTGTTTGTGTGGTCTTAAGTTGAAGTGTTTGTCTATACTTGAGATCAGATCAGATCACAATTTATGACAAATTAATGCAGAAAACCAGGTAATTATTGTGTTTTAGAAGGATCAGACGGGGTTGAGATTACAACGCTCTCGTTGTGTCTCAGTTTACTTTAACCAGCTGCTCTCTGACCTCTGACACTGCTGTTCTCAGCAGACAAACAGTGTGTGTCTGTGTGTGTCTCTGTGTGTGTGTGTGTGTGTGTGTGTGTGTGTGTGTGTGTGTGTGTGTGTGTGTGTGTGTGTGTGTGTGTGTGTGTGTTGGCTGAAATCCAAATCCAAACAAAGCAGCAGCAGGCTGCAGATAAATACTTTCTCTTTGCCTTGCCTTGAAGATTGAGGCATTGAGTCAGACACAGTTCCTGGTGAAGGTGATGAAATGATTAATAATCCAGATGTATCAGCTACAGAGCAGTAGGAGGAATTATGTCTCATTCATCAGTAAAACTTTTATCATTTTAACATTTTAAATCTAATTATATTGACGTTCCTAAAGTCCCCTGATGTGTCACAGATCTGATTATAAGGGAACAGCTCTGACTGTGTGTGTGTGTCAGAGTGAATGAAAGGTCATTTACTGTTCAGATTCTTGGAAAACATTGTTGATCGGCTCCAGATGTTCTGATCAGCCAACAAATGTTTGAGGGAAGCAACAGATTTATTTTAATTTACAGCAGATGATCTGCTGTGATGATTAAAAATATCATCACAGCACACACACACACACACACACACACACACACACACACACACACACATATTTATATGCATGTATGATTTCTGTATTTATTCATTTTTTATATATTTTTTATTTATATTATTCTATATATTTATTATTATTATTATTTTTTTTATTTTTTTTTTTAAACTCATCTTAAAACCTATTTTTATTCCTTGGCTTTTAACCAGCATGAGACTCTGCTCTTGTTTTTAGTGTTTTATGGTTTGCTTTTATTTATTGTTTTTTAAATTGTCTTTTAAAAAGCAATGAATCTATTTATTTTAGTGTTTATTCCTGTTTTATTTATTTTATTGTCTCTTGTTCTGTTTGTTTATGTACAGCACTTTGTTGCGGCTGTTATTGTTTTAAAGTGCTTTACAAATAAAGTTCAGTTGAGTTGAGATTATTATTATATATTTCTATATATTTTTTAATTTATTTATTACATTTTCATAAAAATCACTCTTGCATATTTATTTATTATATTTTTTATTCATTATTATAGTGTTAATGGACACCAGAGGTGCATTCATTTTATTGTCTGATTTGTTAAAAAAGTTCTAATTTTATTTTTTTTTAAAAGCTGTAACAACATACAAGAAACAAAAACTCAGTTTAACTTCAGTTCATGAAATTTATTTTCAGTGATTCACTTAAAATCATTCACATTTTCAGTCAGGGTAACGTTCCAAAATCCTTCAAATATTCATTCATCAATATTCAGTTCAGTCACTTCACTTCCATCAGTCCAACAGCAATAAAATCACTTTAAATCACATTCTTTTTCATCTTTCATATGATACTGGAGCTGCTAATTTAATAAAAAAACAAAAAAAACTGCAGCTTAGAAACATTAGTGAAAAAATAACTGTAGCTTCAATAAAAAATGAAGTCAAAATAACTGTAGCTTTTACATTAATGAGCTTCTTTTAGATATATAAAAAGAACATACAATGGTCAACATTTTGTGGACTTGTTCAATATGAACATTTTTTCAGATGCCTTAAAGAAAATCTTTAATTTTTAATAAGTCGCATCAATGCAACAACATGAAAATAATTCATTAATACCCTGAAAAAACACTGAAAATATACTTTGATATGAAATGTTTTTAGTCTTCTTCAAACATGTTGAGTTAAAAATAATTGCTCAAATGTAATAGTTGTTTGAGTCAGACACAGTTCCTGGTGAAGGTGATGAAATGATGATTTATCCAGATGTGACGACGTTTCAGCTACAGAGCAGTAGGAGGAATTATGTCTCATTAATCAGTAAAACTTTTATCATTTTAACATTTTAAATCTAATTATATTGACGTTCCTAAAGTCCCCTGATGTGTCACAGATCTGATTATAAGGGAACAGCTCTGACTGTGTGTGTGTGTCAGAGTGAATGAAAGGTCATTTACTGTTCAGATTCTTGGAAAACATTGTTGATCGGCTCCAGATGTTCTGATCAACCAACAAATGTTTGAGGGAAGCAACAGATTTATTTTAAAGAAGATTTTTTTGGCTTTTTTATGCTTTATTGAAAGTGATAGAGTGAAAGGGGGAGACAGAGGGGAAGACATGCGGTAAAGGGAGCTCGGGCCGGATTCGAACCCGGCTCCGCCGCAGCAAGGACTCAGCCTTAGTGGTAAGCGCTCTACCAGTGTGAGCCATCGGGACGACCCAACAGATTTATTTTAATTTACAGCAGATCATCTGCTGTGGTGATAAAAAAATACTAGAAAATTTCCGGGGAAATTCTGAAAGGGCCACGGGGGCTACTGCCGGTATGTGTACACTATGATGGGATTCTTCAGAGATTTCAAACTATGCCCTTTAACCTCAAAATATGTGTGTGTGTGTGTGTGTGTGTGTGTGTGTGTGGAGAGAAAATCGCATAAAGTTACCTGTGTGTGTGCACGTGCATGTATGAAGCATGTTTATGCATGTGTGAGGAGTGTGCGCACTTTAGTGCATGTGTGTGTGTGTGTGTGTGTGTGTGTATCTGTAACTGTAATCACATCAAAGATCAAAGGCAATCAGATCAAAGCAATCAACAGAATTAACTGACACCTGTTCCGGCTCAGTGACAGCAGAGGTAGACAGACTGGAATTTCTGGCCTCCAACAGAAAGCATTTTTGGCAAAACCATAATACCTATCATTGATCCGACTTCACTTTGAGCGTCCTGAGTTCTTCCTGAACGTCTACATATGTTTTTTTTTTAAGAAAAATGAAAAAATAGCTTTGTTAGAGCGATCTAAAAAAACTGTTAAATGTCAAAAACGCAGGAAGATTTCTGAGCTGTCTAATATGGGAGCCAATGAGGCTGTTGGTGGTGTTGGTGGATCATCTGTGCGTCCTACGCCCAAACTATAACTCTGACAGCTTTACCAGAGGATTGTGAGGCAGAAGACTAATTTTCCTACGTTTCTATGTATAAATTATTTCTGTAGAGTGGAATTTGCGGCCTGGAGCGCAGTTTACAAATTTATTTTTTGACAGTTTTTTCTCTCCCTCTACACTCTGGTGATGATGTCACACACTGTGACATGAACATTCCGTGCAATACACACCCATTATAATCTCAGAATTTCTCCCAAAAATGATCATGGTCATTGAACAGGGACCAACATCATGGAGATAGGGAGCGCCCTATCTCCATGATAATAATGAGTGTTCATCATGGTATTTAGGATGTCATCAATGTTCCCACCCTGATAACAGCCTTTAATAGAAGCTGTGCAGAGCATTAGACCGAGACAAAGTGAGATAGCCTTTATAGTGTGTAGAGTAGATCTACTGAGAGGTTTTGTTCTGTGGCCACTGACCGTAATGTTAAAGGTCAAAGAGGCAACACAACTGCTGACTCAGTTGATGAAAAATCTTGTGCACAGTTTGATTTGGTCACCTTTGTTTGTAAACAAATTAGTACACTATAATTTTTTGGTTCAGGTAAATATATGAAATAAACACTTTTCATTTGTTGTCCTTGTCATACCTTCAGCGTGTGTGTGTGTGTGTGTGTGTGTGTGTGTGTGTGTGTGTGTGTGTGTGTGTGTGTGTGTGTACAGGCTAGGTTGTTTATTAGATAAGTGATGATCGTTCCTCTTAATTTTGCTCTCAAAGTGCACCAGAGTAAAGCATTTCACTTTTAACTTTCCTCTTGTGTTAGCTTTCTGTTGCTATCCATGGTGTTAGCGGGTTGGTTTTGACCTTAAATGATCCATAAAATACCCTCAAAACAATTATTTATCATCCAATTTGTTTCTTACCTCTTGGTTACCTTGTTTGGCTTCCTTATCCATGATAAAAAAAAAATAGTTTTAATATACTTGGTGTTGCCCCCTGGGCCTTTTTTTGACAACATACCCCTCGTTTTCAATTTTAAAAAATGGTAAAAAAAAAAAAAAAAAAAGAACCTCAAGAGAAGTATATAAATAAATAAAAGGTTGTTCTGTTACCTGACTATTACTGAGGGGTATAAGAAGACATTATTAGCTATAGTAGCATCTATGATGTTTGGGTCAGATTTGACCAGTATATATGAACTTTCAAAAATAGAACCTGAATACAAATTAAAAAATTAAAAACAGAATAAGTAATAATACAAAATGTAGATGTGCAAACAAACAACAACCAATCAAGCCAATCACAACAATAGAAATCAATACTAGTTCCAGTCTTTGTGTGCAGGAACATGTATGTGTGTGTGTGTGTGTGGATGCATGTTTAGATGCATGTTTAGATGCATGTTTAGATGTATGTTTAGATGTATGTTTAGATGCATGTTTAGATGCATGTTTAGATGTATGTTTAGATGTATGTTTAGATGCATGTTTAGATGCATGTTTAGATGCATGTTTAGAGTTTTGATGCATGTTTAGATGCATGTTTAGATGTATGTTTAGATGCATGTTTAGATGTATGTTTAGATGCATGTTTAGATGTATGTTTAGATGCATGTTTAGATGCATGTTTAGATGCATGTTTAGATGTATGTTTAGATGCATGTTTAGATGTATGTTTAGATGCATGTTTAGATGCATGTTTAGATGTATGTTTAGATGTTTGTTTAGATGCGTGTTTAGATGCGTGTTTAGATGCGTGTTTAGATGCATGTTTAGATGCATGTTTAGATGTATGTTTAGATGCATGTTTAGATGTATGTTTAGATGTATGTTTAGATGCATGTTTAGATGTATGTTTAGATGTATGTTTAGATGCATGTTTAGATGCTTGTTTAGATGTTTGTTTAGATGCGTGTTTAGATGCGTGTTTAGATGCGTGTTTAGATGCATGTTTAGATGCATGTTTAGATGTATGTTTAGATGCGTGTTTAGATGCGTGTTTAGATGTTTGTTTAGATGCATGTTTAGATGCATGTTTAGATGCATGTTTAGATGCATGTTTAGAGGCGTGTTTAGATGCATGTTTAGATGCATGTTTAGATGTTTGTTTAGATGCATGTTTAGATGCATGTTTAGATGTTTGTTTAGATGCATGTTTAGATGCATGTTTAGATGCATGTTTAGATGTTTGTTTAGATGTTTGTTTAGATGCATGTTTAGATGCATGTTTAGATGTTTGTTTAGATGCATGTTTAGATGCGTGTTTAGATGCGTGTTTAGATGCATGTTTAGATGTATGTTTAGATGTATGTTTAGATGCATGTTTAGATGTATGTTTAGATGCATGTTTAGATGTATGTTTAGATGCATGTTTAGATGTATGTTTAGATGCATGTTTAGATGCGTGTTTAGATGCGTGTTTAGATGCATGTTTAGATGCATGTTTAGATGTATGTTTAGATGCATGTTTAGATGTATGTTTAGATGCGTGTTTAGATGCGTGTTTAGATGCGTGTTTAGATGCGTGTTTAGATGCATGTTTAGATGTTTGTTTAGATGCATGTTTAGATGCATGTTTAGATGCATGTTTAGATGCATGTTTAGAGGCGTGTTTAGATGCATGTTTAGATGCATGTTTAGATGTTTGTTTAGATGCATGTTTAGATGCATGTTTAGATGTTTGTTTAGATGCATGTTTAGATGCATGTTTAGATGCATGTTTAGATGTTTGTTTAGATGTTTGTTTAGATGCATGTTTAGATGCATGTTTAGATGTTTGTTTAGATGCATGTTTAGATGCATGTTTAGATGCGTGTTTAGATGCATGTTTAGATGCATGTTTAGATGTATGTTTAGATGCATGTTTAGATGTATGTTTAGATGTGTGTTTAGATGCGTGTTTAGATGCGTGTTTAGATGCATGTTTAGATGCATGTTTAGATGTTTGTTTAGATGCATGTTTAGATGCATGTTTAGATGTTTGTTTAGATGCATGTTTAGATGCATGTTTAGATGCATGTTTAGATGTATGTTTAGATGCATGTTTAGATGTTTGTTTAGATGCATGTTTAGATGCATGTTTAGATGTATGTTTAGATGCATGTTTAGATGCATGTTTAGATGTTTGTTTAGATGCGTGTTTAGATGCGTGTTTAGATGCATGTTTAGATGCATGTTTAGATGTTTGTTTAGATGCATGTTTAGATGCATGTTTAGATGCATGTTTAGATGCTTGTTTAGATGTTTGTTTAGATGCGTGTTTAGATGCATGTTTAGATGCGTGTTTAGATGCGTGTTTAGATGCGTGTTTAGATGCATGTTTAGATGCATGTTTAGATGCATGTTTAGATGCATGTTTAGATGTTTGTTTAGATGCATGTTTAGATGCATGTTTAGATGCATGTTTAGATGCTTGTTTAGATGCGTGTTTAGATGCATGTTTAGATGCATGTTTAGATGCGTGTTTAGATGCGTGTTTAGATGCGTGTTTAGATGCGTGTTTAGATGCATGTTTAGATGCATGTTTAGATGTATGTTTAGATGCGTGTTTAGATGCGTGTTTAGATGCGTGTTTAGATGCATGTTTAGATGCATGTTTAGATGCGTGTTTAGATGCGTGTTTAGATGCATGTTTAGATGCATGTTTAGATGTATGTTTAGATGCGTGTTTAGATGCGTGTTTAGATGCGTGTTTAGATGCATGTTTAGATGCATGTTTAGATGCTTGTTTAGATGCATGTTTAGATGTATGTTTAGATGCTTGTTTAGATGCATGTTTAGATGCATGTTTAGATGCGTGTTTAGATGCATGTTTAGATGCGTGTTTAGATGCGTGTTTAGATGCATGTTTAGATGCATGTTTAGATGCATGTTTAGATGCATGTTTAGATGCATGTTTAGATGCGTGTTTAGATGCGTGTTTAGATGCATGTTTAGATGCATGTTTAGATGCATGTTTAGATGTATGTTTAGATGCTTGTTTAGATGCATGTTTAGATGCATGTTTAGATGTATGTTTAGATGCGTGTTTAGATGCGTGTTTAGATGCGTGTTTAGATGCATGTTTAGATGCTTGTTTAGATGCATGTTTAGATGTATGTTTAGATGCTTGTTTAGATGCATGTTTAGATGCATGTTTAGATGCATGTTTAGATGCATGTTTAGATGTATGTTTAGATGCATGTTTAGATGTTTGTTTAGATGTATGTTTAGATGCATGTTTAGATGTTTGTTTAGATGCATGTTTAGATGTATGTTTAGATGCGTGTTTAGATGCGTGTTTAGATGCGTGTTTAGATGCGTGTTTAGATGCATGTTTAGATGCATGTTTAGATGTATGTTTAGATGCATGTTTAGATGCTTGTTTAGATGCATGTTTAGATGCATGTTTAGATGCATGTGTGGCAAAAAGTGACACTTTTAGTGTGTTCTTTGCATAGATATTTTTTTGTAGAAGCAGAATATGTTTGTCTTTCTGTTCTTATTGCATTCAGTGAAGATATGATCCAGAACTTGGCTTATTGTAAACCTTCTTCTAATTTTGGCATGCTGCAAACTGGAGCTATGTACTCTGCACGTCAGCAACCCTGACATGAATTATTCTGATGCGTCACTTACAGATCGGGACATGTCCGTCTTTGTTTGTTTGGTTGGTTTGTTCAGCCACTAAGTGAAGCTCCGGGGTTCAGAGAGGAGCTGTGGTCCTTCTGAGCTGACAGCATGTTTATCATTATACTGATAAACTGACCCGAACAACACAAATGTTAGAATTTTCACCGGGGCAATTTATGATTTAGTACATTTTATTTTACTTTTTTTTTTTATTTATTTTGTTCAAATAGAAGTTCCTGACAAAGTTGTGTGGTACTTTTATGCATTGAAAACCTAAAAATGGGTCATTTAACCTTCCTCTAACACAAGAGGAAGGTTAAATGTCCAAACAGTTTGACCCCTATATCAGGGGTGTCAAACTCAAATACACAATGGGCCAAAATGTAAAACTTGAATAAAATCGCGGGCCAACATTGAACAAATAAACCTTTTAATATATACCAAACATGTTTTGCTTTAACATTAAATATGGAACCAGCAACGCTTATAAACATACAATATATAACTAAATAGTGCAGACATGTAAAATCAAATTTCAAATAAAAAACACATCAATGTCATTAATTTACAATAATAATACAATAATTTGGTATTGCCTCGCGGGCCAAATAAAATTACACTGCAGGCCAAATTTGGCCCGCGGGCCAGAGTTTGACACCCCTGCCCTAGAGTCTCTGAGGTCCACAGCCCCCCCTCCCTGTGGATCACATTGGAAATGCTTAAAATTGAATGGGGGTGTCTGCAAGCATGCTAAAGTGCATACATATAATAACACATATAAGTGAGTAATTACTTTTAAAAATCATCTGTACCAAATTTGCTCTACATCCACCATCTCACAAAAAATGCACAAAAAATACAACAGTTTTTACTGATTCACGGGACAATATAATAATATAATATAATATAATGAGATGACATATTACTTTGTAAAAGTCTGTAAAAGTGTTGTATAGGATCTAGATTATGTCCATTATTGCACCGGGGTCCAATGGGAAAGGAACTGCTGCCATGGCAACCAGGGTCTGAGTCTCTGATGGCCCAATATCCAGTTTTGTTCCAAATATATTTATCAAAACATCTGTCAAATTTGGTGCTTTTATCACAAAATGAAGAATTGGTTGATAAGCTTCTGCCCCACTATCAAACAATTCTCAGTTGAAGTAAGTGACCAGTGGTGGAAAGTAACTAAGTACTGTACTTAAGTACAATTTTGAGGTACTTGTACTTTCCTTCAGTGTTTCTATTTTCTCTAAATGTATACTTCTACTCCACTACATTTTGAGGCAAATATTGTACTTTTTACTCCACTACATTCAGCTGACAGCTTTAGTTACTTTACAGGTCAAGATTTAACATAAAAAACATATGATCAATTTAAGGTGATTAGACTTTTTTTATTTTATTAAATCTTATAACAGTATATTAAGTACTTAAATGAGCCATATTGTTACAAAATTAAAACCCTGCTTACATAAAATCATCAATACAAATAATGTAATAAGATATTTAGAATATATAAAACAATCTGAGTGGGTCCATTCGGCATAACAAGTACTTTTACTTTTGATACTTTAAGTACATTTTGATGCTGATACTTTTGTACTTTTACTTAAGTAAGTTTTGAATGCAGGACTTTTACCTGTAGTGGAGTAATTTCATAGTGTTGTATTAGTACTTTTACTGAAGTACGGGATCTGAATACTTCTTCCACCACTGTAAGTGACTGGCCACTTTATTAGGTACACCTGCTCCGCTGCTCATTAATCAGCCAATCAGCTGGCAGCAACGAAGTGTTTGCTCCCAGCTGAACAGAGAGCTCAGGGGTCAGAGGTCAGAGGTCAAACTGGTTCAACAGATACTCAGATAACAGCATCTCAAAACGCTACAGCAGAAGAAGAAAAAAGACCATAGCAGGTCACTTCCTGTCAGACAACAACTGGACAGTAGAAGAAGAAAGATGTCGTCTGGATTAATAATCATTATATTAATAATAGAAGAATGAAGATAAAAAGATGAAAATGATAATTATAATCCTTTTATTATCTTTTTTTTATTACATTATTATTGATTAAATGATTAAAATCCAGAGCATGTGTTTTTTTATTCTTATTCTTATCATAAATAATAAAAATGTTATTATTATTATTACAATAAAAACAATAAAAACTCAATTGTGTTTAACAGATGAACAAAAGAAAAACAATAAATCAAAAGAATATTGAGACAAAAACAAAATAACAAAGCCACAAAGCAAAGTGAGCAGGTAAAAAGATAAAAATAATATAATCATAAGAAACTGTGATGTCACTCTGGGAATTTCCTCGGACATTCACAAACCTTTGATGACCACACACACACACACACACACACACACAGAGTGAGTCAGCAGACAGGCAGCCCCTCCTGGGTCATCAGGAGAATTCCCCAGAAATATGAAAGCGTGATAAAAGCAAAAGGAACAATAAAAGGAGAGTTTGTAACTGATTAACAGAGACTAGAGGAGATTAGGAGGAGAAAACAGGAGGAAGGACGTGAATCATTCTGCAGTTAGAGATAAAGTTCAAGTATGAATCACATGTCCATTAAAACACACACACGCCCTGCTTCCTCAGAAATGGAGATTTATTTTAGTTATCAATAATAAAAACATCAGTCAGAATAGAGCCATTTAAAAAACACAGCTCTGCTAGTTAAACTGAGCCACTGAGGAACCTTCATATTAAAAGTAGTTTTCTTGTGACAGACCTGACAGAGCATGAAGACTTTTTCCACATGAGCATCATGTTGTGGTTATTTCAGCATCCTTTTGATCCATTTATTGACAATAAATCACAGCTAAATCACTTTATTTGAGCTGAGGGCACCACAGTCCATAGACACTTTTAAAAAAGGATGAAAAACTTTCTTTTTTAGCAAACCCTTTGGTTCCTCCTATCCAGATGCTTTTTAGCTTGTGTATATATGTATGTGTATATATATATATATATATATATATATATATATTAGGGCCGGGCCTCGATTAAAAAAAAATCTAATGAGAGGCTTTGTAATTAATTAATCGAAATTAATCACATTTTAATCACATATAAATATTTGACCTGAGAACAGTGAGAAGTCATTTTTTTCACATGGATTATTAGTAAACCATTGAATAATGACATACATGGGAAGTAAGTGGTGTAATGAGAGTCTAGTCAGGGCCTGGGACCAGCTCCTAGTGATGGCGCTATGGGCCCAATGTGAAGGGGGACACCATACACCGGACCCTCTTTCTCTCTCTCTGATGTCCCAATAATACATGACAAGATAATGACATCATAATACATGACACTAGCTTGTATTTTCCCAGAGTCCTTCACTTTCCTCTGCTCTCTCTGCTGGTCTCACTGCTGTGGATCTGGTTCAGCCCCAGATGGGAATGCTCCTCTCCTTTAATATCTTTTCCATAATCTTTAACAACTGTACTGTGGAAATAACAACAAAAATATAACTTAAGATAAACTCTGTAGGCCCTGTTTGATTTCCAAGGCCAGTAGTGGTGCTTCACCTGCTGCTGCTGTCTCCTCTCTGTCTCTCTCTCAACTGGGCTACATAAATCAATCAAATAAAAATTGATTTGATTTGATTGATAAACACAAATGTGACTGTGTGGTCAAACTTTCAGGGTGCTGAAATGTAAATCATAAAGTTCTGTGATGCACAAGAACTGCAGAGATGAAATGATTATCAATTACTGCAACCAGGAGAGGTTCTCCAGCAGACAGACAGACAGACAGACAGGCAGGCAGACAGACAGACAGACGGACGGACGGACAGGCAGACAGACAGGCAGACAGACAGACAGACAGGCAGGCAGACAGGCAGGCAGACGGACAGGCAGGCAGGCAGACAGTCAGTCAGTCAGTCAGGCAGGCAGGCTGGCAGGCAGGCAGGCAGACAGTCAGTCAGGCAGGCAGGCAGGCAGGCAGACAGTCAGTCAGTCAGTCAGGCAGACAGACAGTCAGTCAGTCAGTCAGTCAGTCAGGCAGACAGTCAGGCAGACAGTCAGTCAGGCAGGCAGTCAGTCAGGCAGGCAGGCAGGCAGACAGGCAGACGGACAGGCAGACAGACAGGCAGGCAGACAGACAGGCAGACGGACAGGCAGGCAGGCAGACAGGCAGACAGGCAGACGGACAGGCAGGCAGGCAGGCAGGCAGACAGACAGACAGTCAGTCAGGCAGACAGTCAGTCAGTCAGACAGTCAGACAGTCAGTCAGTCAGTCAGTCAGTCAGTCAGTCAGACAGTCAGTCAGACAGTCAGTCAGTCAGTCAGTCAGTCAGTCAGTCAGTCAGTCAGGCAGTCAGTCAGTCAGTCAGTCAGTCAGGCAGTCAGGCAGACAGGTGAAACGTGCTGCAGTGGAATCAGAGGTCTTCTAGAGGGAGTCTGGTGCTGACAGGTGAGTGGTTCAGGTGTGATGGTGGACCTGCAGGGACAAGTCTCCTCCTAACGCTGTGAGCTGTTAGAACACATACCTGAACTTATGTACACACCCACACACACACACACACACACACACACACCCACACACACACACACACACACACACACACACACTTTGACTGACGTGGATCACATGTGGAGACATGGAGCGGATAATGGTGGTTTTTAAAATGTGTTCAAGGTCATCAGAAGGAAAGTTTCCTGCATTATTGATGAAGAGGAGTAATTAATAATCCAGGTATGTGAATGTTGTCTGTAAGTTTCCAGATGTGCAGCTGAAGGAACACTGTGTATGAACACTCAGCCTGTTGTCACATCAGTTACACAATTGCTGAAAATACAAGATGAATGTGCAATAAAGGGAATTAATCATTCAAATCCCAATGACCTGAGGGGAAATCAGGAGCATTCATGTGACATTTGCTCTATTATGCAACAAAAAGATGTAGTCAAACACTCACGCAACTTATTAAAAAAATGATTTACTGCAAGAACAAAATGTTTTTCTGAAGATCAAGTTCATGTTTCAACATCAAGTTTTGTTTGTAAATCCAAAACTTTTGTTTGCAGTTCATAATATTTGACATCTCTGTGACCAGATTCAGCTCACAGCAACAAATGTTTGGATTGAAACCAAAGCTTCTGATCCATAATGAAACCTTTTTTAATGAAACATGGAAATATGCTCTCAGAATCTTTCTGTTTGACTGCCTGAATATTACACCAATATTTTAACTTTATTTCAGCTGTACGATTATCAATGAACATTTCTGCTTCTTTGCATCAAAAGATTATTTTTATTATTATTATTATTATTATTATTATTATAATGGTCTCAGATCCAAAAACGTGTTGATCTCCAGGTCTCAGACCTTTTATTAGTAATTTTTGGTCATTTTGTCTTCTCATTTTGTGTCTTTTTTTAAGTCAATTTTGGTGATTTTGTCTTCTCATTTTGTGTCTTTTTTGGTAATTTTTTGTCTTTTTTGGTCTTTTGGTGTCTTTTTTTAGTCATTTTGGGTCATTTTGTGTCTTTTTTAAATTATTTTGTGTCTTTTTTTGGTCATTTGTGTCTTTTTTTTAGTAATTGTGTGTATGTTTTGGTCATTTTGTCTTTTTTGGTCATTTTGTGTCTTTTTTTAAGTCATTTTTGGTGATTTTGTCTTCTCAGTTTGTGTCTTTTTTGGTCATTTTTTGTCTTTTTTGGTGTCTTTTTTTAGTCATTTTAGGTCATTTTGTGTCTTTTTTTAATTATTTTGTGTCTTTTTTTGGTCATTTGTGTCTTTTTTTTAGTAATTTTGTGTCTTTTTTTGGTCATTTTGTGTCTTTTTTAGTCCTTTAGTCCAACATAAAATGAGATTTTAAATCTTTTTTTTTTACTTTCAAAACACTATCATGCCCAATAAATAATTTTAAATGTTGTAAATCCATCCAGTTCTATAATTGTATACTAAATCTATTATTCTGTACTATTATTATATACTATTCTGCTTCTTTTCTTCTGCATGAGTCCTGCAGCTGTGTTGGTTTACATCAAATGCAGATTAGATGTTTGTTGATTGTCTGAGTTTTAGTGTGAACTGTGTCTCTTCAGTTTGTCAGTCAGGAAAAACTCCTCACTGAACAGTCCATCTTTGTTTATGTCTGATGAAAGTCTTTCTGGGAAATCGGCCAGTGGGAAATTCCAGTAATTGTGTTTAGAGTTTGTGTCCAGTGGATCCATCTCTCTGAGGACCAGTTTCACTCTCAGACACAACAAGATAATGAAAGTGATGACATGTGGAGAAACTGTTAGAAAGTCAGGACATCAATAGAAACTCATTTAGATGGTTAAGAAGGATATTTTGTAAATATGAGGATTCTTATGAAGTGGGGACATAATTAGAAACTTGTTTATAAGGTTTAAAAGGACATTTTATTGACAGAAAAGGCATTTCTGAAACGTGAGGACTTTTTTTTTTTGAAAGGGGTCATTATTATTTAAATGTGTATGTGTGAATGTTTAAAAAGACATTTTTTTTTTTTTAAATACTCGCTTAGAAGATTAAAAAGTAACATTTGAAAAAGTGAGCAAATTTGAATTTAGTTTAGAAGGTTTAGCAGGACTTTTTTTTAAGTAGGGACATTATTATAGACTTGTTTATAAGTTTTAAAAGGATATTTTGGAAATGTGAGGACATTTTCAGACAGTGGGGACACTATCAGAGACTCATTTATAACATTTAGAAGGACATTTTAAATTGGGAGGATTGTGTTTAATTTAGCTTTGTTTGTTTCAAATGAAAGTTGAAGTCAGAGAAAGTTGTGTTAAAGACGTCCTCACAAGATCAGAAATACAAACGTGTGTGTGTGTGTGTGCAGGACAATCTGGGATCAGTCCTCAGAAGGAGGAGTGTGTGTGTGTGTGTGTGTAGAGTGATTACCTAATCCACTTCCTGTCCTCCTTCTGTCAGATGATTTCTGGGAAACTCCTGGATGAGAATCATTTTCCATTCATGGAATGTGAACAGCACCGCCACCTGCAGGTCAACCACTGCTACTGAACTCTGACCTGTACTGACACTGGCCATCCTGCAGGGGGAGCCACAGGGTTAACAACAGGAGAGGAGGTGGCGTCACAAATGTGATCATGGTCGATTTGCATGTTTACAGCAAGTAAGTATATATATACACTACTGGTCAAAAGTTTTAGAACACCTCAATTTTTCCAGTTTTTTATTGAAATTCCAGCAGTTCAAGTCAAATGAACAGCTTGAAAGGGTCCAAAGGTAAGTGGTGAACTGCCAGAGGTAAATAAAAAAAGGTAAGCTTAACCAAAACTGGAAAATAATGTACATTTCAGAATTATACAAGTAGGCCTTTTTCAGGGAACAAGAAATGGGTTAACAACTTAACTCTATGGAGTCTTGGGCTATTTTGTCCATTTGTGAATTCTTTTCATGTCTTTGTAAGTCATTTTGTGTCTTTTTTGGTCATTTTGTGTCTTTTTTTGTCATTTTGTGTCTTTTTTTAGTCCTTTAGTCCAACATAAAATGTGATTTTGAATCTTTTTTTTACTTTCAAAACACTATCATGCTCAATAAAGAATTTTAAATGTTACAAATGTGCATTAATTTCAGAGTACACTGAGACATTAAACTGCATCATTTTCAATTCAATTCTGGAAAAGTTGGTGTGTTCTAAAACTTTTGACCAGTAGTGTGTATATATATGTATATATATATATATATATATATATATATATATATATATATATATATATTCTTATTTAATTTCTTTCTCAAAAGACCAATTTTAAAAGTCTGTTTAATATGTAAATGTTGTCCTCTGAAAAGTATGTCATCTATATGACTCAATACTTGGTTGGGGCTGTTTGACTTGAACTACTGGAAATGGACTTTAACATCATATTAAAATGGATTGAGATGCACCTGTGTATATACATGCGTGTGTGTGTGTGTGTGTGTGTAAATACTCAAAGGCCATTAGGTGAAGTGTGTACCTAATAAGATTGCAGTGTCTTCATCTGCTTCTCTCAGTACTACTACTATTATTAGTAGTAGTACTGAGTAATATTACTATTACCAGTAATACTCATATATATATATATATATATATTAGGGCCGGGACTTTAACACGTTAATTAGGATTAATTAATTACACAAAAATGAATGTGTTAAAAAATGTACGCATTTTAATGGCAGTTATTTTTGCGTGGCGGAACGTTTCTCCCTGGATGAGTTTCAGGAGGAGCGATTATACTGGAGCACCAACTAGCGTTGATGAGTTCAGACAACAACAAACCACAGTGAACATGAAGGAAGAAGCTGATGAGACCTTTGGTTGGCCCCGTGGATGATGGGACATTTAGTTACTAAAAACCAACGGATGGAAGCGTCCATAAGAGCATGGTTGTGTTGCTAGGCAACAAGGAATTCACATATCACCATAGCAGCACATCCAGCCTCAAGTATCACCTCAATGCTAAACATATAGCAGCTAGCAGCTAGTGTGCTAGCTAGCGTGGATTGTGTTTTACTTCAAAAACCAAAGTATTCTAGTTTACAGAAGGTCTACCTACCTATAGGCTACCTGGATTTATGAAATGTTCTATATTTATAAATATGCTATTGCTACACTTAATGGCAAAAATTGCTCTGGTCTGTTGGACTTGAACAAAAATAAACAATATTTGTGTTGCTTAAGCTTATGTATTCAGTCATTAGGGCCTCGGGGCAATCTCCCCAGCACTGGTCCCTACAGCAATATCTGTAGGGACCAGTGCTGCACTACTGTTATACTGTGGATTTCTTCTTCTTCCTCTTCCGGACGCAATTTCGTCCCGCTACTAGTCCTACAACTTGAAGAGTTGCAGGACAAATTATATATCAAAACGTGCGGTTTGATCGGGATCGGTGTGCTATTACTTTTCTCTACAGAATATGAATTTTTCATATAAAAACTGCCCAAAATTTTGCATTGAAGTGAATGGGACGGTCGAAAAAAAAAGAACAATCATTGGAGATTTTTAAACGTCTACTCCTCCGGCATAATTTCAGCTAGAGACTCAATTTAAACTTTAAACAGTAGACACAAGTCTTGTGTATCGGTGTATTAATCCACGTTTCGATAGGTCATATAGTTTTTTATCAATCCCTGTTCAATGACCATGATCATTTTTGGAGAAATTCTGAGATTATAATGGGTGTGTATTGCACGGAATGTTCGTGTCACAGTGTGTGATGTCATCACCAGAGTGTAGAGGGAGAGGTAAAACTGTCAAAAAATTAATTTGAAAACTGCGCTCCAGGCCGCAAATTCCACTCTACAGAAATAATTTATACATAGAAACGTAGGAAAATTAGTCTTCTCCCTCACAATCCTCTGGTAAAGCTGTCAGAGTTATAGTTTGGGCGTACGACGCAAAGATGCGCCACCAACACCACCAACAGCCTCATTGGCTCCCATATTAAAAACGCAGGAAGATTTCGGAAAAAGTGAGATTTAACTGTTTTTTTAGATCGCTCTAACAAAGCTATTTTTTAATTTTTCTTTAAAAAAAACATATGTAGACGTTCAGGAAGAACTCGGGACGCTCAAAGTGAAGTCGGATCAATGATAGGTATTATGGTTTTGCCAAAAATGCTTTCTGTTCGAGGCCAGAAATTTCACTCTGCCCACCTCTGGCTGCTTTCACTCTGCCAGAAGATTCCACAGCTGTTAATTCCGTTGATTGCTCTGCTCTGATTGGTCGACCCCACGCTTTGATGCTTTGATGTGATTACAGTTACAGATACATGCACGCACACACACACACACACACACACACACACACTGGTCATTTAATGTAATAACAGTTAAAGATACACGCACACACACACACACACACACACACACACACACTGATCATTTAATGTAATAACAGTTAAAGATACACGCACGCACACACACACACACACACACACACACACACACTGATCATTTAATGTAATAACAGTTAAAGATACACGCACGCACACACACACACACACACACACACACACACACATATGCGCGCGTAAGCGCGCACACTCCTGCAGATACAAATGTTTCACACACACACATTTTGAGGTTAAAGGGCATAGGTTGCTGTATAAATAAATACTTGAAGAGGAATAGTATCATAACATTACTAGCATTAATTGTTTGAAATCTCTGAAGAATCTCATCATAGTGTACACACACCGGCAGTAGCCCCCGTGGCCCTTTCAAAATTTCCCCCAGAGGAAATTTTCTAGTTATTAATATGCTATTGCTGCACTTAATGGCAAAAATTACACTGGTCTGTTGGACTTGAACAAAAATAAACAATATTTGTGTTGCTTAAGCTTATGTATTCAGTCATTAGGGCCTCGGGGCAATCTCCCCAGCACTGGTCCCTACAGCAATATCTGTAGGGACCAGTGCTGCACTACTGTTATACTGTGGATTTCTTCTTCTTCCTCTTCCGGACGCAATTTCGTCCCGCTACTAGTCCTACAACTTGAAGAGTTGCAGGACAAATTATATATCAAAACGTGCGGTTTGATCGGGATCGGTGTGCTATTACTTTTCTCTACAGAATACGAATTTTTCGCGACGTAAGTCGTGAAAAACTGCTCAAAATTTTGCATTGAAATGAATGGGACGGCCGACAAAAAATGAGCGAAAAAGAACAATCATTGGAGATTTTTAAACGTCTACTTCTCCGGCATAATTTCACCTAGAGACTCCATTTAAACTTTAAACAGTAGACACAAGTCTTGTGTATCGGTGTATTAATCCACGTTTCGATAGGTCATATAGTTTTTTATCAATCCCTGTTCAATGACCATGATCATTTTTGGAGAAATTCTGAGATTATAATGGGTGTGTATTGCACGGAATGTTCGTGTCACAGTGTGTGATGTCATCACCAGAGTGTAGAGGGAGAGGTAAAACTGTCAAAAAATAAATTTGAAAACTGCGCTCCAGGCCGCAAATTCCACTCTACAGAAATAATTTATACATAGAAATGTAGGAAAATTAGTCTTCTCCCTCACAATCCTCTGGTAAAGCTGTCAGAGTTATAGTTTGGGCGTAGGACGCACAGATGATCCACCAACACCACCAACAGCCTCATTGGCTCCCATATTAAAAACGCAGGGAGATATTTGAAAAAGGGATATGGAACAGTTTTTTTTAGATCGCTCTTACAAAGCTATTTTTTAATTTTTCTTCACAAAAAACATATGTAGAGGTTCAGGAAGAACTCAGGACGCTCAAAGTGAAGTCGGATCAATGATAGGTATTATGGTTTTGCCAAAAATGCTTTCTGTTCGAGGCCAGAAATTCCAGTCCACCTCTGGCTGCTGTCACTCTTTCGGAACATCAACAGGTGTCAGTTAATTCAGTTGATTGCTTTGATCTTTGATGTGATTACAGTTACAGATACACACACACACACATGCACTAAAGTGCGCACACTCCTCACACATGCATAAACATGCTTCATACACGCACACACAGGTAACTTTATGTGATTTTCACTACACACACACACACACATAAATGCACGCGTATGCGCGCACACTCCTCCACATACATGTTTCTCTCTCTCACACACCCACACATTTTGAGGTTAAAGGGCATAGTTTGAAATCTCTGAAGAGTCTCATCATAGTGTACACACACCGGCAGTAGCCCCCGTGGCCCTTTCAGAATTTCCCCAGAGGAAATGTTCTAGTTATTCAATGGTATACTAAAAATCCATGTGAAAAAAGTTACTTCTCACTGTTCTCAGGTCAAATATTGATATGCAATTAAAATGTGATTAATTTTGATTAATTAATTACAAAGCCTCTAATTAATTAGATACATTTTTTTAATAGAGTCCCGGCCCTAATAAATATATATATGATAAAAAAATTGGGAGTTAACCAGCAGGGGCAGCAGGAGAATAAGTTTCAGGTTTTCTTCTTCTGCTGAAGTTCGAAGCTGAAAACACACAGGTTCAGATTATTCAAACTAAATATAATAAATTAATTTAAAAATGATATATTATTACAGATTATATAAAGCCATTAAAATAGGCTCCATCTTTGCAACTGAGACATTGAACTGATCAACCCATGAATGATAAAAAATATCAGATATATTTCTGCAGAATGAATACTTTCACTTTGATTTGATGTTGATTCTTGAAACAGACTATTTGTAGTACTTCTACTGCAGTAACAATTATGAGTACTTCCCTCAGCTCTGAGTCTCCTGCTGCCATAAACAGAAAAAATAGGCAGAACACACACACACACACACACACACACACACACATTCCTGAGCTGGTTGTTGGAGCAGTGTGTTGACGTTAGTCGGCCAATCAGAGACAGTTTCAGACTCCCTGTAAGGAGTCCAGCTGTTTTCCCATTTTCGGTCAAAGTCCAGGCCGTGTGTGTGTGTGTGTGTGTGTGTGTGTGTGTGTGAATGGAAGCAGGTGGAGTAGCTCTGCTTCACCTACAAACTGAAGGAAAACTGTAAAACATGATATTGTACGATAATATATCATAATATATTATAATCAGAATAAGAGCCTTGTAGTGTTTCTGTGCACAGAATCCCTTCATTTGTAAACACAAAGCTTTTATTCTGAAATATTTGCAGCACCGTGTCGTGGAAAATGAGCTCTGTAATTTAATTGACAATCAGCTTTAAATTGTTGAAATAAAATATAACCTATGTGTGATTATTGATGGAGTGGACACAGCGAGTCACACAGGCCTACTGTACAACTAAAACTATGTTGTAGTAGGAAATAAAGGGGGAAAATGGTAAGATTTGCATTTATGCATCCATGTAAGCAGTGCTTTAATTGGTCAAATAATTTTAAATTGATGGAAAATGGAAATACTCAAGTAAAGTACAAGTAGCTGAAAACTGTACTTCAGACTTGAAGTCTTAAATGTCGTGTAATAACTAAACGTTAGCTGCTGGAGCTGGTAGTCTGAACCCAAGAACATACTGAAGACAAAACTATTATATTCTATATCATGATGATAGTGACAGAAATGATCACAGTTATCAGTATTTAAAACTAAATAAGAGATGGAGGCAGCAGCTCCTGTCAGCTAAAGGAGTGTTTTTGTGAATGGAGTCTGGTGTGTTTGAAGATATCAGCTGTCCCTTTGAATATGTGTTAAAAACAAAACAAAGCAGTGTTTGTTAAATGAATTATGTTTTAAAATAGAGCAGAATTTGTTAAACTGCAGGTGAATGACTAGTTTCTCTAGTTTTGCTAGCAGTCAGTTTGTGTGAACATGGAGATATTGAAGCAGAATGAAAGAGGTATGAAGGAGGCGCAGAGAGGGAGGAGGACCAGAACTGTAACACTAAACAAGGACAGAGAAATACTACTGACACACAACCAGGAGGAGGAGGAGGAGGAGGAGGAGGAGGAGAGAGAGAAAGATGAGGAGGCTCCTTTTATTTACTGATCAGTTTCCTTTTTAGGAGTTACAGCTGCAGTCACAGACAGCTGTCAGTGTTTCATGTTTTATGCTTTGAATATAATGTCTCTCACAGGGAGTTTTCCGTCTGGCCGTCTCCTCCTCTCCTCCTCCTCTCCTCCTCCTCCTCCTCCTCTCCTTCTCCTTCCTGAAGGTGTGGGAAGTAAAGCGGGCGGCGTCTCTGCTGCAGGAAGTTTTCTTTTCCTCGTAGTAAAAAGTCCTTTTAAGGAGAAGCAGAGCAGAGTCACGCTGTGGACACATTCCTGATCCAGCTCTGACACTACGTTACCCAGCAGCCCCGGCACCCCCAGGGATGCTCTCTACAGCCTCATCTGCAGGTTCAGCTCATTGATTGGATGGTTGTCAATGAAGTGGACCCTGGTAGTCGCAGTCGAATCTGTCCCCTGATGTGTATTACTGCTACTACTGTGATACCAGAAGTTGTACTGTAGTACAATGTGTACCATAGCGTACTGCAGTAAGTCATTTTACATCCCAAACCTCCAAACCTCCATGTGTCGTTTGTTACAACCTGGTCTCACAGGAATCCGTGAAATAGCCACGGATTCTCTTAACTCAAAATCCGTGGAATAGCCACGGAATCACTCGAATTTCCGTGAAACTGACACGGATTTGGCTACAATGCAAGTTAATGCCAGTCATATCCCGTGGCTATTCCAACATACAAAGTGATTATGTACATTCACTGAGTGAATATTTAGAAAATAAAACATATATTTCTCGCTAGAAATGTGATCAAAATCCATTTTTATGCAGAAACTAAGTCAAAATATTGATTTTTTTCACTAAAAATGAGAGAACTGTCCGCCATGTTTTTTGTTCTGACGGCCGGGACCTTGAAAGTCACGTGACTTGGAACAAACCAATAGGAACAAATATCCATGGAATAGCCACGGGATATGACTGTCATTAACTTGCATTGTAGCCAAATCCGTGTCAGTTTCACGGAAATTTGAGTGATTCCGTGGCTATTCCACGGAATCACTTGGAACTCCACACCAGCTTCTTTTTGATGATATTCGGCCAAGTAAAACTGGAGATAATGTCAAATACATTTAGTATAAAATATAGAACAAGATATTATCCTCATTTTACCTGTTATGTGTTATATTTGCAACCTGTGTTCTTATTTCGGTGTGTGAAACATAATTTTCTAGATCAGTCATATCCCGTGGCTATTCCATGGATATTTGTTCCTATTGGTTTGTTCCAAGTCACGTGACTTTCAAGGTCCCGGCGGTCAGAACAAAAAACATGGCGGACAGTTCTCTCATTTTTAGTGAAAAATCAATATTTTGACTTCGTTTCTACATAAATGGATTTTGATCACATTTCTAGCGAGAAACATATGTTTTATTTTCTAAATCTTCACTCAGTGAATGTACATAATCACTTTGTATGTTGGAATAGCCACGGGATATGACTGTCATTAACTTGCATTGTAGCCAAATCCGTGTCAGTTTCACGGAAATTTGAGTTAAGCGAATCCGTTGCTATTTCATGGATTCCTGTGAGACCAGGTTGGTCTGAAAATAATCTTATTTGTCTGCAGTGTGAATGGAGCTGCGGTCCGATGGGTGGAGATCGGTCAGGAGTACACAACACAGAATAATCACAAATACGGCAAAAGTGGTTGTGTGACCTTTGTGAGAGGAAGTGCCCACTGAGGAGTTCCTTTAGTTTGGTGACTCAGCAGTAACAGGGATCAACTCCAGACCGGGAATGTGGGAAACTATCAGTGTGGAGTGGTGTCAGTGATGAGTGTTAGACACGTTTAATGTGAGCTGGTCCTGCTTTAGTCAGAGGTTTCCTACATTTCCCAGATTTCCCTCTGACAAACACCATAGAAGGTCCAGTTGTCTCTGTTTGTCCTGTCAGATAAAGAGACAAACAGCCTGCAGACATTCAGACCAAAACACCCAGAAACAGCAAACATTCTTCTTCTTCTTCTCCTTCTTCTTCATCTCCTCCTCTGCCTCAGTCAGCCCCCTCCTCTCTGCCGTGTTTGTCTTTTTAAGGAGAAGGACCGCTGCCCTCCTCACACTGTAACATTTCTGCAGAATGTGTGACAGGAAACGAGAACATGAAGAAGAGTGTGTGGCTGCCAGCTGATCCACCGCGCATATACACATACCGAGTCTCTGACTGGGACTCGATCACAGTTTGAATGACCTAAAACTGGCCCTGACAGAGAATAAATGACTTGAGACTTGACTTGGACTTGGAGGTTAAAGACTCAAATGACTTGTCAGTGTTATTTTTATGTTTTCTGTTGAAATATAAAATATAAAATGACCAGCTCAACCTCTTTAGGCTGCATAGATAAAACCTGACTTTAACCTTTCTAATTACATGCTATTCATAATATATATGCCAAAATCAAATTTTGAGTTCATCTGATATGTCATTCCTTCCCTCATGTTTATTTTTGGAGTTAGTGGCACCCTCTATGGGCCATAGTTATTATGAATCACGGCAAGGCAGAGTATAAAGCACAAAAATTTAAAAGTGTAAAGTTGTGCTATTACACTGTGCACATGTGCTGGAACCCTTACGGTGTGTTCAGACCGGACGCGTAGCGAATATTTTGCGCGACAAGATTACATACAAAGTCAATGCAAACACGCGAATAGACGCAAATTTTTGCCGGCGGCGCGAATCGTGGGTTTCGCGCGACGCGAATGTTGCGGCGCGAATGAAACAACGCGAATTTGCGTGAGTTCAATAAATTCAACTTTGCCGAAATATTCGCGTGACGCTGTGTCGGGACAGCCTATCAGCGTTGAGATTCTGGACGACAGTGATGTCATGCATCCCGGGAACCCGCCTATTCCGGAAAAATGGAGGAGAAACTTATTGTTGCGGTCTGTGGGCTTCCCGAGCTTTTTGACACATCATCACCCTCCTACCACAACCGGAACCATAAAGATCTTGCCTGGAGGAGGGTGAGTGAGGTCACCGGTTTGCCTGGTAAGTTGTGACAATGTGATTTCAGCTATCTGTTGTAGCTACTTCTCTACAAAGTTAGCATTAGCATTAGCAGCCTTCGCTGGCCGGCATATTTAGCGAGTTATTTACTCGCGCGAGTAACGCGACGCGAAAATTCGCTACGCGTCCGGTCTGAACACACCGTTAGGATTGAGTGAGGGGTAGGAGGGGCAGGCAACGGGTCAGACGGCCACTCCAACCGCCACATCCATGTTCGTGTCCCATTGTTGAACGTTTTCACGCCTCATGGTTTTTACACAACTGGGCCTTTTTTAAATGCACATTTGCACGTCAATATATTTTTTTAAAACAGCAGTTTTTGTAATCAGTACTAGAACACAGAATGTGAATAATACGTGGCTGCACGAATGTATTCAAACTTTTTATTGAATAAACATCGCAACTGTTGCAAATGTACATTACTCATTCATTCATTTATTCATTCTCCTTAGCCGCTTTGCCAGACTATCACAGGGCTGACACATAGAGACGGACAATCACACTCTCATTCACTCCTACGGGCAATTTAGAGTCACCAATTAAACCTAACGGTGTGTTCAGACCGGACGCGTAGCGAATTTTAGCGTCGCGTTACTCCCGCGAGTAGTTGAATTTACTTGCGTCACTCGCGCGAGTAAATAAACGCGAAACAAACAGATAAATACGCCGGCCGGCGAAGGCTGCTAATGCTAATGCTAACTTTGTAGAGAAGTAGCTACAACAGACAGCTGAAATCACATTGTCACAACTTACCAGGCAGACCGGTGACCTCATCACCCTCCTCCAGGCAAGATCTTTATGGTTCCGGTTGCGGTAGGAGGGTGATGATGTGTCAAAAAGCTCGGGAAGCCCACAGACCGCAACAATAAGTTTCTCCTCCATTTTTCCAGAATAGGCGGGTTCCCGGGATGCATGACGTCACTGTCGTCCAGAATCTCAACGCTGATAGGCTGTCCCGACACAGCGTCACGCGAATATTTCGCCAAAGTTGAATTTATTGAAGTCACGCGAAACCCGCGATTCGCGCCACCGGCAAAAATTTGCGTCTATTCGCGTGTTTGCATTGACTTTGTATGTTATCTTGTCGCGCGAAATATTCACTATGCGTCCGGTCTGAACGCACCGTAAGCTGCATGTTTTTGGACTGTGGCAGCAAGCTGGAGAACCCAGTGAGAACACGGGGAGAACATGCAAACTCAGAAGACACTCAGAAGAGCCGCAGGCTGGAGTTGAACCAGCAACCCTCTTGCAGTGAGGATGTACATTACTGCTGGTATGAATAGTTTATATGCAAAATAAGTTTTTTTTTTGTTTTGTGCATTTTTTGTGTTGTTTATTCATCATGCCCTCGATGTGTAAAGGCCAGTGGTGGAAGAAGATTTCAGATTCTTTACTGCAGTAAAAGTACTAATACACACTGTGAAATAACTCCACTACAGTAAAAGTCCTGCATTCAAAACTTACTGAAGTAAAAGTACAAAAGTATCAGCATCAAAATGTACTTAACGTGTTTAAAGTAAAGGTACTCATTATGTATTATATATTCCAAATATATTATTGTATTATTATTACTATAATTGTTATTGTTATTGATGGTTTATGTAAGCAGCATTTTAACTTTTAAATTAATCGTGTTTTCATGTTAAATCTCGACCTGAAAGTAACTAAAGCTGTCAGCTAAATGTAGTGGAGTAAAAAGAACAATTGCCTCTAAAATGTAGTGGAGTAGAAGTATAAAGTTACATAAAATGGAAATACTCAAGTAAAGTATGAATACCTCAAAATTATATTAAATACAGTACTTAAGTAAATGTACTTGAATACATTCCACCATGGATTACATGGCAAAAAAATGCTGACAACATATTTATTATGTTTATTACACTATTAAATTCTCTAAGATATTAAGAAGCACCCTTTAACTTATATTTGAAAGGATCATTTTTGATTGATTAACTATGATGCGATTACTAATACAAATAATTGAATAAATTGATAGCTACAGTTCTGTTATATCATTGATATGTCTGAAGTAAAACACAGCAGGACAGTCCTTTAATGTCCAGACTCACTTTAAACCTCAGGATCTGCTGCCGTCCTAACATGGGGATGAGTCTACCAGTCTGTGTGTGTGTGTGTGTGTGTGTGTGTGTGCAGGACGATCTAGGATCTGTCCTCAGAAGGGGATTGTGGAGTACATCATGTAAACTGATGATGTCACTGTTTTGGCACGCCAGTTAGGCCTATACGTGTGTGTGTGTGTGTGTGTGTGTGTGTGTGTGTGTGAACATGCTACACTGCCATATGAGGAGGTGAGAGAGGACGGTCGTAAAGTAAATAACAACCAGACGCCGTTTATATGAACCATTACTGTTATTATAATTAGACCTCATTAACTCTGAGTTAAAATGGGATTTTATATCATTAAAGATGTACTTTTATATATCGAGTGCGTAATAATAATAATAATAATAATATTTTATATTCTGAAGGTAAATGTCCTCTGTGTGTTAATGCATGTTTCAGTATGAGGGTCAGGCTAAAACAGGAGCCAACATTACTACATTAGCGTTGAGGTGCATAGAAAATGGGAAAGATGGGCTCATCCCTTTGTTCCCCGGGTCCTTTGTTCCCCGGGTCCTTTGTTACCCGGGTCCTTTGTTCCCCGGGTCCTATGTTCCCCGGGTCCTATGTTCCCCGGGTCCTATGTTCTCGGGTCCTTTGTTCCCCGGGTCCTTTGTTCCTCGGGTCCTTTGTTACCCGGGTCCTATGTTCTCGGGTCCTTTGTTCCCCGGGTCCTTTGTTCCCCGGGTCCTATGTTCCCCGGGTCCTTTGTTCCCCGGGTCCTATGTTCCCCGGGTCATATGTTCCCCGGGTCCTTTGTTCCTCGGGTCCTTTGTTACCCGGATCCTATGTTCCCCGGGTCCTTTGTTACCCGGGTCCTTTGTTCCCCGGGTCCTATGTTCCCCTGGTCCTTTGTTACCCGGGTCCTTTGTTCCCCGGGTCCTTTGTTCCCCGGGTCCAATGTTCCCCGGGTCCTTTGTTCCCCGGGTCCTTTGTTCCCCGGGTCCTTTGTTCCCCGGGTCCTTTGTTCCTCGGGTCCCGCTTGGGGAACATAGGACCCTTTTTTAGAAAAAAGGTTCTATGTTCCCCGTTTTTCCCGAAAAGGGTCCTATGTTCCCCTGTAGCAATACATACCGGGTAACATAGGATCCTTTTTCTGAAAAGGGTCCTATGTTCCCCGCAATATATCAATCTTTACGGTAGACTCTCAGCATGGCCAGCAGGCCTACACTGTAAAAAATATTTGTAGAAATTACAGTAAAACTCAAATTCATCAGAAAAATAAAAAATTGAATACCACCATGATAGACACTTTTAATTACCGTAAATCAAGGAATAGTACAAAACTTTTGAAAGACCTTTGAAAACACACAGTTTTACTGTAAATATATATAAAAAATTCATGTAAATGAATGGAGAAATACCATATTGTCACAAGGACACAATTACCCTAAAAATAAAGGGACTTTTCAATCTAAATTACAGTTTTCGCTGATATTTACACTTACAGTAGAAAAGCCACTCTGTATTTTTTACAGTGTAGTTCTGGCAACCACAGCTGCCGGTATTTTACCGTAAAATATACATTTGTACAGCAGCTACTTTCTGCTTACTTTGCAGTTCATTTTTGGCTTTTTAAATAGGGTTAGGGTTAGGGTTAGGCCTATTTACCATGGGATTAGGCACTAATGGTGTAAACAGTAACAGACTGGGGAACATAGGACCTTTTTTGGGAAAAGTGGGGAAAAAGGTCCAATGTTCCCCAGTCTCATACAAAGAGAAAAAGTCTGTTTCATTCTGAAGAGTCAGCTTTTTCAAAACCAACATGGCTCAGTTCAAAATTTTGTTTCAAAACAAAACTTCTCATCTCTTCTCTGACGTGATTTTGACATCAGATGATTTGCTACCACTACACTTCATAGTGATGTTTGTTCAAACAAATGCAATTTTTTAAAATATTCTCATTTTTGTTATGTATTTAGTTTCTTAATTTTTGTTTATGGGTAGTGATTTTGATATGAACGTACCATAGATTTAAATGCAATTTAAAACATTTAGAGGGTAGCTATAAACTTGCATAGACACACTCCTGAAAAGATAGCATTAGCATTTTTAACCCCTTAATGCCTGAATTTATATAGCTGTATATATAAAAAAATGTTATGTGTGTTTTTGCCTTTAAGTAGATGGTAAATAATGTTGAGATTATTAATTTCACTTTTGCACAAAAAATAAATAGAAATTTTGGTATGTTGCAAATTTGCTACAGCAGGCATAATGGTCAATAATAGGATAACAATAACACAGTAATATAACAGTGAAAAAACAATGTTTTATTTATTCACCCTCGTTTATTTATATAAACCTGCAACAGCAGGTATTCAACCGGCATTGGGGGAATGCAGACGCTATCTCGGCTGGTTGACTGAGTCAAACGGTTTGTCGCATATTTGCGACAGCAGGCGTTAAGGGGTTAAAGTTAGGCCTATGTTAGCATAGATTAAAAGTAACATGTTCGACGGCCTTCATGCAGTTCACTGTGTTCCACAGGACAAATCATATCCACAGTATTTATGATTACAGTAACTTTGTGTGGTAATCAGTCAGCTCCATACAGCTATATGAGCTGTATGTACAGCTATATTAGCTATATGAGCTGTATGTACAGCTATATTAGCTATATGAGCTGTATGTACAGCTATATTAGCTATATGAGCTATATGAGCTGTATGAGCTGTCCTAGTGTTGGTCCCTGGCTGAGTTCAGCTCAGCAGCTCTCAGAAAGCTGCAGTGAAGTGTTGAAGGTGGTTCCTGCAGAGTTGAAGCTCAGGTCAGACTCATATTAACAGTCAGACTGACGCTGCTGACAGTCAACACAGCTGGACCTCATCACTCACTCACTACCAGCAGAGCACCAGCCCTGGGCTGAACCACAATGAGATGCTATAAAGGGAAAGTTCACTTTCTGTAAAGTTTTGTTTATAGGCACACAGACTTTGTTTAGCTTAGCATAGCAAGGCCAGAGACCAGAGGACTAGTAGCTACTACATTATGCTAATATTTGTTTACTCATCTCAAATCCAGCATTATGCTAGCTGTTTAGTTAGCTTATGTTAGCTACAAACAGCGGAGGAAGTGGTGGGAACTATTAGCTAGCATTGCATCTTATGCTAATATTTGTTTACTCATCTCAAATCCAGCATTATGCTAGCTGTTTAGTTAGCTTATGTTAGCTATAAACAGTGGAGGAAGTGGTGGGAACTATTAGCTAGCATAGCATCTTATGCTAATATTTGTTTACTCATCTCAAATCCAGCATTATGCTAGTTGTTTAGTTAGCTTATGTTAGCTACAAACAGCGGAGGAAGTGGTGGGAACTATTAGCTAGCATAGCATCTTATGCTAATATTTGTTTACTCATCTCAAATCCAGCATTATGCTAGCTGTTTAGTTAGCTTATGTCAGCTACAAACAGCGGAGGAAGTGGTGGGAACTATTAGCTAGCATAGCATCTTATGCTAATATTTGTTTACTCATCTCAAATCCAGCATTATGCTAGCTGTTTAGTTAGCTTATGTTAAATACAAACAGCGGAGGAAGTGGTGGGAACTATTAGCTAGCATAGCATCTTATGCTAATATTTGTTTACTCATCTCAAATCCAGCATTATGTTAGCTGTTTAGTTAGCTTATGTCAGCTACAAACAGCGGAGGAAGTGGTGGGAACTATTAGCTAGCATAGCATCTTATGCTAATATTTGTTTACTCATCTCAAATCCAGCATTATGCTAGCTGTTTATAGTTAGCTTATGTTAGCTACAAACAGCGGAGGAAGTGGTGAGAACTATTAGCTAGCATAGCATCTTGTGCTAATATTTGTTTACTCATCTCAAATCCAGCATTATGCTAGCTGTTTAGTTAGCTTATGTTAGCTACAAACAGCGGAGGAAGTGGTGGGAACTATTAGCTAGCATAGCATCTTATGCTAATATTTGTTTACTCATCTCAAATCCAGCATTATGCTAGCTGTTTAGTTAGCTTATGTTAGCTACAAACAGCGGAGGAAGTGGTGGGAACTATTAGCTAGCATAGCATCTTATGCTAATATTTGTTTACTCATCTCAAATCCAGCATTATGCTAGCTGTTTAGTTAGCTTATGTTAGCTACAAACAGCGGAGGAAGTGGTGGGAACTATTAGCTAGCATAGCATCTTATGCTAATATTTGTTTACTCATCTCAAATCCAGCATTATGCTAGCTGTTTAGTTAGCTTATGTCAGCTACAAACAGCGGAGGAAGTGGTGGGAACTATTAGCTAGCATAGCATCTTATGCTAATATCTGTTTACTCATTTAAAATCCAGCATTATGCTAGCTGTTTAGTTAGCTTATGTCAGCTACAAACAGCGGAGGAAGTGATGGGAACTATTAGCTAGCATAGCATCTTATGCTAATATTTGTTTACTCATCTCAAATCCAGCATTATGCTAGCTGTTTAGTTAGCTTATGTCAGCTACAAACAGCGGAGGAAGTGGTGGGAACTATTAGCTAGCATAGCATCTTATGCTAATATTTGTTTACTCATCTCAAATCCAGCATTATGCTAGCTGTTTATAGTTAGCTTATGTTAGCTACAAACAGCGGAGGAAGTGGTGGGAACTATTAGCTAGCATAGCATCTTATGCTAATATTTGTTTACTCATCTCAAATCCAGCATTGTGCTAGCTGTTTAGTTAGCTTGTGTTAGCTACAAACAGCGGAGGAAGTGGTGGGAACTATTAGCTAGCATAGCATCTTATGCTAATATTTGTTTACTCATCTCAAATCCAGCATTATGCTAGCTGTTTAGTTAGCTTATGTCAGCTACAAACAGCGTAGGAAGTGTTGGGAACTATTAGCTAGCATAGCATCTTATGCTAATATTTGTTTACTCATCTCAAATCCAGCATTATGCTAGCTGTTTATAGTTAGCTTATGTTAGCTACAAACAGCGGAGGAAGTGGTGGGAACTATTAGCTAGCATAGCATCTTATGCTAATATTTGTTTACTCATCTCAAATCCAGCATTATGCTAGCTGTTTAGTTAGCTTATGTTAGCTACAAACAGTGGAGGAAGTGGTGGGAACTATTAGCTAGCATAGCATCTTATGCTACACGTAGCTAGTAATTGTTACGGTAGATAAAATAAATTTTATTTGCAACAGAAATATGTAAGCATTTGAATAAAATGAAGAGTTTAATAATTTATAAAGTCTGATGTCTAATGTCAACATTGAAAAAGTCATGTTTGCATTAAAATCAGCAATATGTAAAATATATATAGTATATATAAATATATATATAAAAATAAAATATAACATGAAATAATAATAATAATAATAATAAAATATAAAATATACGTTACATAAAATATACATATAAAGTAAGAAATATAGAAAAAGTAATGTTAACACTGAAAAGTGTAGAATTGATTAGAATAATAGAAAAAGGTAACATTAACATGTTACTGTGTCACTTCAAACTCTGTAAAGTAAATGTGAAGCTTTTTTCTCTGTTTTTATGAACCAAACACTTAATCAATTAATAGAGAAAATGATCAGCAGATTAGAATTATTCTAATCATTTGTTAATAAATTAGCTTAACACTTAAATCCTGCTCTTAGATTAATGCATGAGTCATAATATTCTGATGATATCTACTCTACACTACTGCAGTAACAGAAAAACAGTTAATTATATCTGTATAATTAACTGTTTTTCTGTTACTGCAGTAGTGTACCACAGTGTACTATTAGTACTTATACTGCAGTAGAGTACCACAGTGTACTATTACTGTAGTACTAGTACTTCATACTGCAGTACAGGAGTACTCCCTCTGAGGGTACAGTGTGACTGTGAGTAGAGAGTAAATATTGTGGAGGAATGCTCTGAATGATGGGAGAAAGTCTGGCGGCGCCGTGAGCCGTCTGATTGGCTGCCTCCCTCAGGGCCTGCCCTATAAGGACTGGAGCGAGGGAGAGAGGGAGGAGGAGGGAGGGAGGGAGGAGGAGGAGGGAGGGAAGGAGGAGGCCCGGGCCATGTTTGGGATGGAGGGATGGATGGAGGAGGTGCAGGGTTCATAAACTCAGTCGCAGCTCTTCAGACGCTCACTTCTGTCCTGCCCCGCCCCGCACCTCCTCAGGCCTGCACCGCCACGGTAAGACCTCCTGCTCCTCCTGCTCCTGGACCGGCTCCTCTGTCTCCTCCAGCACCTCCACCTCCTGTATCAGCTCTTCTGTCTCCTCCACCTCCTGTATTCCTCTCTTCTCAGTGTGAAAGTGGAAAAAGTGTCTGTTAGATGTACTTTTCTCCTCCATCACCTCCTTCTCCTTCTGTCTCCTCCATCACCTCCTTCTCCTTCTGTCTCCTCCATCACCTCCTTCTCCTTCTGTCTCCTCCATCACCTCCTTCTCCTTCTGTCTCCTCCATCACCTCCTTCTCCTTCTGTCTCCTCCATCACCTCCTTCTCCTGTATCAGCTCTTCTGTCTCCTCCAGCACCTCCTGTACCAGCTCTCCTGTCTCCTCCATCACCTCCTTCTCCTGTATCAGCTCTTCTGTCTCCTCCATCACCTCCTTCTCCTGTATCAGCTCTTCTGTCTCCTCCATCACCTCCTTCTCCTTCTGTCTCCTCCATCACCTCCACCTCCTGTATCAGCTCTCCTGTCTCCTCCATCACCTCCTTCTCCTGTATCAGCTCTTCTGTCTCCTCCATCACCTCCTTCTCCTTCTGTCTCCTCCATCACCTCCTTCTCCTGTATCAGCTCTCCTGTCTCCTCCATCACCTCCTTCTCCTGTATCAGCTCTCCTGTCTCCTCCACCTCCTGTATCAGCTCTCCTGTCTCCTCCATCACCTCCTTTCCTCTCTTCTCAGTGTGAAAGAGGAAAAAGTGTCTGTTAGATGTACTTTTCTGTCTCACCTCCTTCATCACCTCCTCCTGAACTCCTCCATCTCCATCTCTATCTCCATCACCTCCTCTTCTCTGACTCTAACTGTGAGGAGAATGCATCACGTCTTTTTTCTTATTGACATTGCTCCTCTCACCTCCTCTTCTCCTGGAACTTCAAATTCTCTTCCTCCTCATCTGTCAGGTTCTTCTCTCCTCTTTCATCTCTTCACCTCCTTTATTCTGCTCCTCCTTTCATAGTGTAAAGGTGGCAGAACTTTCTCACCTCCTCTTTAAAGGCCACATTTCACCTCCTCACTTCTCCTGCAAGTTTTCTCCTGTCTCCTCTTTGGTCTCCGGCATCATCATCATAATTTCACCTCCTCTTTCACCTCCTTTTACATCCCCCTCCTCTCTTCTCTCACTTTAACCGTTGAAGGATTTGTCTTTCACCTCCTTCTCCATCTCTACACCTCCCTTCCTTTCTCTCCTCCTTTTGATGTAAATGTAGAAAAAATCATTTCACCTCCTCACCTCTAACACCTCCTCCTTCTTGGATCACCTCCTCTCCTCTCAGCTGAACTAAGCAGGTGCATTTCTCCTCCTCCATCATCTTTCTCTCAGTTGTTTTTGTAGAAAAGCTCTCCTTCATCTCCTTCATCTCCTCCTCCCTGTCTTACATCTGTTTCTCCCTTTGCCTCCTTCTCCATAACCTCCACTGCTCCTTCTCCTCCTCTCCCAGTTTGTTCTCCTCCTCTCCTTTATCTTGCACCTGCTGGCTCTTAGAACCAAACCCACCAGACTCCATTCATTAAATGACTGTTTTTAGTTCCTTCTGTTCTGCAGAGTTTCAGCTTGTTTTTAGTGTGTTTTTAGTTTTTAAAGATGTTTTATGATGTTTTATTCAGTTTGTTTTTAGTGTGTTTTTAGTTTTTAAAGATGTTTTATGATGTTTTATGATGTTTGTTTTTAGTGTGTGTAAAATATGTTTTCTGGATCTTTTTCTCCTCTGAGCTGCTGATGTTTGTGTTCAAACTGTGGCTGTTAATAGTTTGAATATTTTGAGTGGAGTTGTGTTGAATGTGAGGTGTTGAGGTGGTTTCTGTCTGCTGGTGCTGAGACGAAGCTTTCGTTGCCTTCAAATATATTTTAAAAACGCAGAAGTTCAAAGTTTTATTAATTTCAAACCACAGGAACACTCATGTTTAATGCATTTAATTATTATCCTGAAATATCATTTAATCTTTTTTAAAGTGAAACAGCAGACAAAAAAAAAAAGAATGTGATTACTTATGATTAAAAGCTTGAATGTTGAATTTAGATTTTCATGGTTTAATTTTCTAAAGATATTAAACTGTTATTATTGATAATAATCAGCTCCTGATGTTAAAAACTATTTAATTGATTCAGTTAAACATGCAGCCAGCAGGGGGCGCTGGACACCAGCCAAAGTTACATTTATGTTATTTTTATATTTATGCTATTATTTCATTTATCTAATTCTTGTGTTAATTTAAAAGTGTTTCTTAACTTAACTATTTTCTTGTTTATTATTTAAATATATTTTTCTATTTATCTAATTATTGATTATGTATTTCTATATTTTTTTAATCACTGTGTCTGGATTTTTGAGGAATAAAAAGTTGATCTAATTTTTACGTTTGTCTTCCTTAAATATCGCAGACGGAAAAATAAAAATAAAGCTCAAATAGACTCATAGAAAACATAAAATACAAAATCAATCAATCAATAAATAATATAAAGAGCTCAATTAGATTAAAAAGGTCAAACCATAGACTGTATATAAATAAAACAAACCGCCGTTTGTGTCACGTGTCAAAACAAAAGTCAGCGACGTTATTTTACGTAACGTGACTTAACTTCAGTGTTTTTACCTGACCTCCATGATGTCACTTCCTGTTTACGTGGTCCTCGTAATGACTTAATTTTTGTCATTTACATGCATTTATCTGACTTTTTAAACTGTCTAATAATAAAACGCCTAACCAGGAAGTTTTCATAACTAACCTCAGAGAAGTAGTCTTGTAGCATAATTGTGAAGAAACTTTGGCTTTTTAACGAAACATAACAGCTTTAGTTCAAATAAGCAACTTTATTTCAGTGAGCGTATGTTAGTTAAAGCTATGTTTAGTTAAATATGAATTAGCCATTAAATCATCTGATCATCAGAAACGCTGACATGAGATCTGATTCATTTAAAATTCCCTAAACTTTATGTTCAGAAACTTTTCTATGAGCTGGAAACAGTTCATTGGTATAAAATGTGTCTCTGAGATATCTTTGCCAGGTCCTCCTCTCTTCTCTCTTCTCTCACTTTATCATCTCCTCCTTTTCTCTCTCACTTTTTTCAATGTAAATGTTGAAAAAACAAAAACTAAAGACTGAAACCTAACCAAGTAAAACCTGAACCATCTATCATCCTCCCTTATCTTCTCTTCTGCTCTTTAACTCAACTTAAACACATTGTTTATAACCCATTATTGCAATTTCTAACCTAAAACATGATGTTTGATTGATGTTTGATTTTGAACTAAACATAAACAGTCATTTTGGCATCGAAACCAACCAGGCTAAATATGAAATGTAATAAAATGTAGCGTCTTTCTGCACAAACAGCTTCTATCTGACATGATGGATGCTGATAAAGGAATGTTTATGATCTGATAATATGTGAAAGTGTTCCCTGTCTGAGCTTGTTTACAGTTCACACTTCAATCAGCTGTTTTTGATGAAAATGACTCATCAGACAGGGAGCGTTAGCTTCATGTGTGGAGGTTGTGGAGCTCCTAAAACCACCTCCGGGTGTGTTTAAAATTGACATGCATCTGTACGTTACATACTGAAACTGTTCAATTTACATCTTAAGATCTATATATTTATTATATTTGATTATTAGATGAGGAGAGAGCAGCAGCAGACTGGACTGAGGGCCCAGTGAGCCCACGCTCTCCTGCCAGGCTCCTGCACAGAAACATCTGATTCCCAGATTTAATGACTAAATATGGTCTGAAGGGACGTCTGTCTCACTGCTGGACAGAGAGACAGACGGGTCAGAGAGAGAGACAGACAGACAGACAGGAGGGAGAGAGAGAGAGAGAGAGAGAGAGAGAGAGAGAGAGAGCATACCAAACACAGGCAGGACGGCGCTCCATGACCTAATTAGGAAGTTTTCCCAGAGTGCTTTGTTCCTGCAGACCTCACAGCTCCATGTTTGGTGTTTTGGACCATCAGAGGTTTCAGATGTTTCTGTAAATCAGCTGATCAAACACACTTTTTTTTATCTTTACTCACATTATAACATGTAGCCAACAGGATGTAGACAGGACTGGAAGACTGCACTACATTATTTAGATAACAGAGCATATTATTGTATGAATATACATTTTATTTAAATATAAAGGTCTCATTTGTTTTGTGTGTTTTTTATGTATTTAATATTTAGAATTTAATAATTTAGGTAAATTAATTTACATTTATTTTTTCATGTCTATTTCTTCATATATTTATATTATATGGTTGTCCTTTGGTTGTTGGCTGTTTTTTATTTTTTATTTTACTTTTATATTTTTTTTTAGTTTATTTTTCATGTATAGAACTCATTTTATTTTATTTTGTATTATTATTATTATTATTATTATTAATAATAATATTATTATTTGTTTTTATTCAATTGAATTGATTTTTTTTTCATTTTACTTATTTGATCTGTGTTCAGGGTGTGAAAACATTTATACAGAAATTAAATAAAAAGTCCCACGCTGTGAGCACATTAAAATCATCCAGTAATGACTAACCCCCCCCCTCCTGTGTGTGTGTGTGTGTGTGTGTGTGTGTGTGTGTGTGTGTGTGTGTGTGTGTGTGTGTGTGCAGTGCGTCTCGGTGTGTAGATTGTCCGGCCCACAGCGCCCCCTGCAGCCATGTGTGATGATGAGGAGAGCACCGCTCTGGTCTGTGATAACGGATCCGGTCTCTGTAAGGCGGGCTTCGCCGGAGACGACGCCCCCAGAGCCGTCTTCCCCTCCATCGTGGGCCGGCCCCGCCACCAGGTGACAGCTGATTGGTCCACACGCAGGGGACGCAATGCTAATGCTAATGCTAATGCTCATTTAACCCTCTATGGTACGGTGTTGCCCTCAGGCAACATACACATTTTTTGGCCTGTCAAATTTCTACAATACAGGTTTTTGAAAGATGCGATACTTTTAAAAAAAGGGGGAGAGTCTAGGGAACCACTAGCAATGCTTTAATTTGTCATCATTTGACCGCCAGGAGGCCATACTGAAACCCTTTTTTGCAGACTTTTCTGAAGGAAACAGCTTTGCACCGTAGGTGACCTTTATTTTTGATAGTTTCATCCACTTAAACTGTTCAAGACATTAATTTCAATGGTTCAATGTTGCCTACAAGCAAAATTCAGACAGGAAACCAGTTGAAAAAGTTCCTTTTATAATGTTATTAAATTTAAAATGTTACGCATTGAAGCTACTGAATCTTTTACACATGTTTATTAAATAAATGATGTGAATGTGTGCACCGTTTTGGGGCAACAAACCCAAAAACCTTCCCAAAAAATGACTATGACATTTCTTCAGATTATGTTTATTTAGTCTATTTTAAGACAAAAAAACACTCCAAACATATTTTTCCTAACTGGCATCATAATGCGTACCATAGAGGGTTAATGGGGAGTGTGTCTATGTTCTCCTCTTTGTATGAGACTGGGGAACATAGGACCCTTTTTCCTTGCTTTTTCCAAAAAGCGTCCTATGTTCCCCAGTCTGTTACTTTTTCCACCATTAGTGCCAAATTCCATGGTAAATAGTCCTAACCCTAACCCTAACCCTATTTAAAAAGCCAAAAATGAACTGCAAAGTAAGCAGAAAGTAGCTGCTTTGAACTTTTCCTTTTTTTTTTTTGTTGGTTATTTATATCTTTGTAACAATTCAGCTGTTAAATGTGTACCTTGTACTGTTCCTCACTTTATTGTACATAAGGACACAAAGATGATTAGTCCTAAAACAACCAATATAGGCTGTTGATATAGATATGTTACACATTTTAACTTATTTCATAGATTGGCCTTTTTGTAGTGCAACACGTCAAGGGGTTAAACTGGCACATGCCTCATGCCATATTTTACAGCATCAGTTCTATGTTTCCCCCTCTGACTGCTGATTTTACGTTATTTCAAACTGTCAGCAGACTGAGGTGGGTAAAGCTAATGCACCATTGGGCTGTGTCCTCATCGCTTGAGCTGTATAGAAGGAAAAAGGAAAGTAAGTTTAGTGCTGCTTGAGCTGAGGATGGTCTGCTGGCCAGAGAGAGAGTCGACCGTAGAGGCTGATAGATTGCGGGAACATAGGACCCTTTTTAGGAAAAAAACGAGCGGGGAACATTGGGATGAGCCCTTTAATGCTAACACTGTAGCCACAGAGACACATTGAAGTAACTAAAATACACAGAAATTAATATTCTACACTGTTTTTTATGATTTATGATGATTTATTTATGATGACAAAAACTGACCCGTCTGTCTGTCTGTCTCTCTCTCTCTCTCTGTCTGTCTGTCTGTCTCTCTCTCTCTCTCTGTCTGTCTCTCTCTGTCTGTCTGTCTGTCTGTCTGTCTCTGTCTGTCTGTCTGTCTGTCTGTCTGTCTCTCTCTGTCTGTCTCTGTCTGTCTGTCTCTCTCTGTCTGTCTGTCTGTCTGTCTGTCTCTGCCTGTCTGTCTGTCTCTCTGTCTGTCTGTCTGTCTCTCTCTGTCTGTCTGTCTGTCTGTCTGTCTCTCTCTATCTGTCTCTCTGTGTCTGTCTGTCTGTCTATCTGTCTCTCTCTGTCTGTCTGCCTGTCTGTCTGTCTGTCTCTCTCTGTCTGCCTGTCTGTCTCTCTGCCTGTCTGTCCCTCAGGGAGTGATGGTGGGTATGGGGCAGAAGGACAGCTACGTGGGGGACGAGGCTCAGAGTAAGAGAGGAATCCTGACGCTGAAATATCCCATCGAACACGGAATCATCACCAACTGGGACGACATGGAGAAGGTCTGACACCCTCATATTAATAACACTCACTGTTTATATTATCAAGAGGAAATAAAATGACATATATTTGTAGTCCAACCCTGAAGCATCACAACGGGGTCTATTGAGAATCAGCCTCTGGGATTTTGGATCATAGCAGAAAATAATCTCTGTGGCAAACATTCATGCTGACACGTTCTGTTCAGCAGGAGAATCTCCATTAATCAACACCACTTTTATGCAGTTTGAAGCGTTGACGCAGCAGACAGAAGTAAAAAGCTAACATTATGCTATAGCTAGCTACCCCACGGTTGCATGACTTCAAAGTCGCTACTGTTAGCTTCAGATGCTCTCTGACACGCTAACCAACCGTTGGAGAAGCTAGTAATTCATTGTTTATTAACCTAATATATGAAAAACGCCACTAGAGACAGAGTTCCTGTCCGTATCCAGTGGGAGGACGTTTAATGTCCCTGTAGTGTCATTTAGCCGCTACAAATGCTAAATTCAAAGGTGGGGGGATTACTTCACCTGTTTTATGTTATACAACAAAACGTGACCATCTCTTCAGCTGGTGTTAACCACAGACATTATTTTTAGGCATCTAGCCAAAAATCCATTCATAATCCGCATGGCCCAGGGCGCTAACATGCTAACTTACTTCCTGGTTTAAGAACTCCTTCCTGTGGCGCCATATAAATGTTATTTAATCCCTCAGTCTCAGTCTCACCAGAACAGAAGGAGGCTAACTAATGTTCATGATCCTCAACGTGACTGTTAGTGTGTAAATATCTAACAACACTTACTGACAATACTTCCAAATGAGACTGCATGCTGATTATTAATCCTGATGAAAGTGATTGGTCAGATCTGTTGCTGATTAAAGTATCTGCTCTGTGATTGGTCAGATCTGTAGCTGATTAAAGTATCTGCTCTGTGATTGGTCAGATCTGTAGCTGATTAAAGTCTCTGCTCTGTGATTGGTCAGATCTGGCACCACTCCTTCTACAACGAGCTGCGAGTGGCTCCAGAGGAACACCCCACCCTGCTGACTGAAGCTCCACTCAACCCCAAAGCCAACAGAGAGAAGATGACTCAGGTACTACTCACAGTACTCAGAGTACTCATAGTACTACTCATTATACTACTGCCAGGTTGGTTTTACATGGTTCCATAAGAACAAACACCATCAGTATCCTTCCTGGTTAATGGTAGAGTACAGGTTGGCCTGTAATACAACAACATCTTTTAGAAACACTGTCTATTCTTTTCAACCTGTTTTCTTATTTAACCAGATTGTCAGATGTGATCAGGTTCATTCCTATGAGACAAGGTCAGCTAATGGTGGTCACATGATGTTACCATGTCCAAAATCAAATGCCTTAAAGAGAACAGTTATTGATCGTGCTATCAGTTATTGGAATAATTGCCCACTGAATATACGTGAACTGAATAGTAAAGTATCTTTTAATTATTACTTGAGAATGCACTATTTAAATTTGTGAGTAGTGAATTAACATATTTACTGTATGAAAGTGAGAATTAATGTAATAGATATGAATGTAATAACTTATTCGGAATGATTTCTGATGACGTATATAATAATGTCTACAATGTTTAATTGTTAAGTGATGTTTGTTTTGTCTTGTGGACCCCAGGAAGACTAGCTCCTCCCACTTTTGGTGACAGCTAATGGGGATCTTTTTAACAATAAACAATAACAATAAATACTTCACCATACTACTGATAGTAATCACAGTGCTCATAGAACTACTCACAATACTCAGAGTACTACTGAATATACATTATATTATAGTACGGTGAACCATAATAAGGTCAATCAGTAATAACAATAAAACTAGTACTATATGAAGTCCTGTATGATTTAAAAATAATTGATTGTAAACATTTTAGTCTAGACGGATTTCAGAATAAAGGCCTCCTCTAAGAAGTGAGGAGCATTTATGGGTACAAGTCAGGAACCGGCCTACTTTACTTATTTCAAGGGTGCTGAGTCCAAAAAAATGGTTCCCAAGCGAAATTTTGAGTTTTTGACCTTCTCATTTGTATATCAATATGGCGGCCAAATTGCCCATCTTGCTCAGTCATTGGACCATTTCCCCTTAGTTTTTTTGTAAGTAGGAAATCAAAGATGAGGAAATTAAGTTTCTGGATCTATAGTCTAGAGTCAGAGCAAGGATATAGTGGAGGCTCAGTGCCTTTTTTATGCATATATATATATATATATATATATATATATATATATATATATATATGCAAAATACCAACTGGAACATTTAAAAGTGATACTGATTGAATATTTATGTCAGCCTTAAAAAAATGACACAAATAATGCTTAATTTCACCTTAAAAATTGGTATTTTGCATATATATATATATATATATATATATATTGGGAACCATTTTTCTGGGGATTCTGCACCCTTGAAATAAGTAAAGTAAGCCGGTTCCTGACTTGTACCCATAAATGCTCCTCACTTTCACTTTTTGGACAATTCCGTCTAGACTATTTACTGAGGCTCTACTGATCAATATGTTTAAATACTAATGTAAAGTCCATGTGTCAGTGGTTGATTGATATCTTGATATTATTTAATATGCAGATCATGTTCGAGACCTTTAACGTTCCGGCCATGTACGTGGCCATCCAGGCCGTCCTGTCCCTGTACGCCTCAGGACGCACCACAGGTTGGACCACACTTCTTCTTCTCTTTCCTTCCTGCAGCAACGTGTGTTCAGTTCTGACCAGCAGCCTGAGGAGTCAATAATGTTAACGTTTATTGCCATTTGGCCAATTAACCCTTTATCTCAGCTGTTCTCAACCTTGGGGTCGGGACCCTAATTGGGGTCGCGAGATGATTTCTGGGGGTCGCCAAATCATTTAGGAAGTCAGCTCTGTCTCCACTGTGTTAAAGAGTTCATGTGTTAATGTGTTTTAGTCTTTTTGGTCATTTAATGTCTTTTTTTTGGTCAGCTTGTGTCTTTTTTTGGTCATTTTGTTTCCTTTTTTGTCATTTTGTGTCTTTTTGGTCATTTTGTGTCTTTTTTGATCATTTTGTGGTCAATTTGTGTCTTTTTTGGTAATTTTGTTTCTTTTTTTCTGAACTTTGCGTGTGAGATTGTGTTCAGTGAGCGGGGGTCGAGGACAACATGCATGTTAAAATGGGGGTCGCGACTCAAAAAGGTTGAGAATAACTGCTTTATCTGGCAAAGAACTATATTTGGTAACTTCTAAATGAGGTCCCCGTGTCTCTCTGTTTGGTCGTAGAACCACATGGATTTCTTCCAGCTAATCAGCAAAGACCAGACTACGTCACAGACAGTGACATCATGACATCTGACCAATCAGTATGATAATAATATAGTAATATTAACTTTACCTCCAATGTAAAAATGAAAAATGTAGAAAAAAAATCTGCATGAAACAGTCGTACAAACAAAAAAAATATAAATTTAGAGAAAAAAGTTGCAAATCTACTAGATTAAAGTGGCAAATCTGCGCAAATAGTTGCAGATTTACGAGAAAAAAGTGGGGAAAAAAACGACTTTTTTCTCGCAGATTCACCACTTTAAATCTCGGGGGGGCCACTTTAATCTTTACTAGATTAAAGTGGCAAATCTCCGCAAAAAGTTGCAGATTTACAGCAGATTCACCACTTTAAATGCCATAAATCTGCACATTTTTTTATCGTAGATTTTCCACTTTAATCTCGTAAACTTTTTTCTCAAAATATTACCCCCCTCCCCTGGTCTGTATGGGTTTTTTTTACACATTCCACAGTCCACATTCTGGCAGTATGTATACTTTCCTCCAATATTCTCTAGGGTTGAAATTTAAAATTTGCACTTTGAAATTTGCACTTATTGAAAGTATATACTTTTTGCGCAGATTTGCCACTTTAATCTAGTAGATTTGCAACTTTTTTCTCGAAATATATATATTTTTTTGTTTGTACAACTGTTTCGTGTAGATTTTTTTTCTACATTTTTCATTTTTACATTGGAGGTAAAGTTAATATTATTATATTATTATCATACTGATTGGTCAAATGTCATGATGTCGCTGTCTGTGACGTAGTCTGGTCTTTGCTGATTGGCTGGAAGAAATCCATGTGGTTCTATGACCAAACAGAGAGACACGGGGACCCATTTTGAAGTTGAAAGTATTTCAATAAGTGCCCTATTCAGGGTTAAAGTCCCAACTCGTTTAAACTTTGAATTATTTCTCTAAGTCAATGTCTAAACTGGTCCAGGCCCACAGTGAGTGAGTGTTTCTGAGCTCTTTGCATGTCGATTACTCAATATGGTGTCTGCGGGAATTTATCCCAGTTTTTTACTAAATTGCACATTTTCACATTTAAGAAGAATCCCCCGTGACCCGTGCGTCTCTGTGCAGGTATCGTGCTGGACTCCGGGGACGGCGTCACCCACAACGTACCGATCTACGAGGGCTACGCTCTGCCTCACGCCATCATGAGGCTGGACCTGGCGGGCCGCGACCTCACCGACTACCTCATGAAGATCCTGACAGAGCGCGGCTACAGCTTCGTCACCACGGGTACCAGCTGTCCCCAGCAGGTCTGATGTTGCCATGGTGACACAGCATCATCTGACTGACACGCCGTGTGTGTGTGTGTGTGTGTGTGTGTGCAGCGGAGAGGGAAATCGTGCGAGACATCAAGGAGAAGCTGTGCTACGTGGCGTTGGATTTTGAGAATGAGATGGGGACGGCGGCCACCTCGTCCTCTCTGGAGAAGAGCTACGAGCTCCCTGACGGACAGGTCATCACCATCGGCAACGAGAGGTTCCGCTGCCCGGAGACGCTGTTCCAGCCGTCCTTCATCGGTCAGACACTAAACACCTAAAAACAACTAAAAAAATTAATTAATCTAAATTAATCGCATTTTAATCGCATGTAAATATCTGACCTGAGAACAGTGAGAAGTCATTTTTTTCACATGGATTTTTAGTATACCATTGAATAATGACTGAATACATAAGCTGAAGCAACAAAAATATTGTTTATTTTTGTTCAAGTCCAACAGACCAGTGACATTTTTGCCATTAAGTGTAGCAATAGCATATTTATAAATAAAGTACATTTCATAAATCCAGGTAGCCTATAGGTAGGTAGACCTTCTGTAAACTAGAATACTTTGGTTTTTGAAGTAAAACACAATCCACGCTAGCTAGCACACTAGCCGCTAGCTGCTATATGTTTAGCATTGAGGTGCTACTTGAGGCTGGATGTGCTGCTATGGTGATATGTGAATTCCTTGTTGCCTAGCAACACAACCATGCTCTTATGGACGCTTCCATCCGTTGGTTTTTAGTAACTAAATGTCCCATCATCCACGGGGCCAACCAAAGGTCTCATCAGCTTCTTCCTTCATGTTCACTGTGGTTTGTTGTTGTCTCAACTCATCAACGCTAGTTGGTGCTCCAGTATAATCGCTCCTCCTGAAACTCATCCAGGGAGAAACGTTCCGCCGTGCAAAAATAACTGCCATTAAAATGCGTCAATTTTTTTAACACGTTAATTTTTGTGTAATTAATTAATCCTAATTAACGCGTTAAAGTCCCGGCTCTACTAAAAACCTTTTGTCTGTCTGTCTGTCTGTCCACCTGCTGGACATTTAGGTCCCTTTGACATATAAAGTCTGGTGGGATTTAGTGGTGAAGTTTTTCATTTAGTGTAGTTTACTTCCACTGTGCTTTATCATGTGCAGCAAGCATTTTAAGCAAATGTCCTTCACCTATTGGACAGAATATATGAGGCTTAAAAAGACTTTCTTTGGTCGGCACCAGAGTTGGTTTGAGCATTCATACCAGCAGAAACCACACAGACCGTCCACCAAAAGCACCGTTATAGTCCGTTCTAACCGGAGCAGAGAGCTCAGGTTCTGTCTCACCTGTGGTCTCCTTCCTGCTGCAGGTATGGAGTCGGCAGGTATCCATGAGACGACCTACAACAGCATCATGAAGTGTGACATCGACATCCGTAAGGACCTGTACGCCAACAACGTGCTGTCTGGAGGGACCACCATGTACCCGGGCATCGCAGACCGCATGCAGAAGGAGATCACGGCTCTGGCCCCGAGCACCATGAAGATCAAGGTCAGTCACAGGAAACACCTCCAGCCAAACATTTAACAAAATAATAATAATATATATCATTATTATTATTATTATTATTATTATTATTATTATTATTATTATATATACTGTTGCTGACATTACTATTATTATTACTATATACTGTAATATACTACTATTATTATTATTTATTATTATATTACTATTATTATTATTATTATTATATATATTTATATATTATATATCATATTATTTTATTAATAATTATTTATAATTATTTTAATTATTTATAATTATTTTAATTATTTATAATTATTTTAATTATTTATAATTTGTTTATTTTATTTTATATTGTTACTATTTATTTATTATTACATATTATATAATATATACTGTACTATTATTACAATTATATACCGTCTAGTCACCATAGCATTGTTGCCATCATATCATCAGTATAATTATAATTACCATCATCTTGCCAAAATACCAACTGATTTTTTTTACTCTTAAGTGTCCTTGTTCCATTCTGTGTTTTTTTCTATTGTTTTTTCTATTGCTACCTCAGTATCTTATTCCATTGTATTTTATTGTATTTTATTGTACTTGAATACCGAACTGCTGTGACAGCCGAATTTCCCTTCGGGGATGAATGAAGTAATCTATCTATCTATCTATCTATCTATCTATCTATCTATCTATCTATCTATCTATCTATCTATCTATCTATCTATCTATCTATCTATCTATCTATCTATCTATCTATCTATCTATCTATCTATCTATCTATCTATCTATCTATCTATCTATCTATCTATCTATCTATCTATCTAAAATATAGCATTAACCCATAAGAACCCAGACCCAAATATCCTTAAAGGAACATTATGGGGACATACCACAGACCAAGTGGACCACATAGAACACATTTATGGTGTTTTTAAAAAAAAAATACTAGCCCTAAATCTGTGATGTGACATAAACGTTACATTGGGTGTTATATATTTCTTATTTTAAAATAAATAAACTAGACATTTTCTGCTTACAGAAACACAAATTTGCCTTTTTCTTTGCATCTCCATAACATATATCAAAATTGTGACAATAAATATGGTCAGAAGAAGTGAAATGCAATACAGGACAAACTATTAATGGGTTAGACTTGTTAAATGGCTTTAATCTGAGATTCTAGAAGATTTAAAGTGTTTGTTACAAGGGTGTCACCATGGGTTCTTATGGGTTAAGGAAGCTCAGTGAAAGAGCCCTGTCTCCAATATTTATAGATTATCATATTGATCATATAATATCAGTTTATTTGAAGATCATAATCTATAATATCTGGTTCCTGTCCTGCAGATCATCGCCCCCCCAGAGAGGAAGTACTCGGTCTGGATCGGCGGCTCCATCCTGGCCTCTCTCTCCACCTTCCAGCAGATGTGGATCAGCAAGCAGGAGTACGACGAGGCGGGGCCGTCCATCGTCCACCGCAAGTGCTTCTAGAAGACCCAGACCCAGTCTGCAGCCCCCCCTCCTCTATTAGTCCTCACTGAGCACCACGACCAGCACACAGCTCCCACGGCAGGTCCCCAGAACACCCACAGGTCCACACAAGCAGGAAGTCAACGGGTTCTGTTTTGTGTTTTTTGGTATTTAGGAAGATGCTAAAGTAAATGTTTTATTCTGAAAGTTGGTAAACCGGAATGATGTGTTTTTGGGGAGCTGAACCTTTGACTTTATTCAGAACTTCATCAGAAAATCTTCAGATTTTCAGCTAAAACATCATCCCCCTCTGCTCACCGTCAAACTGTGAACGTGGCGCCCCCCCCTCGCTCCACCTGTTGTCCCTCCCCCTCGCTCCACCTGTGGCCCCGCCCCCTCGCTCCACCCGTGGCCCCGCCCCCCTATGTCGGTACTGTTTGTCGTCAGAGTGTTTTTATTTTTGATGAATAAAGCTTGAATGTTTCCCGCTGGTGTTATCTTCCATCGCTGAGCACGTCATGTCGATGTCACAGTGTAACGATGATGTCACAGGAGGCGTGGCCTCACGTCACTGTCTGTAACAGCGTGCGCCGCGTGATGGAAGTGACAGATGATTGGCCCACGAAGACAATAAAGAGCTCTCATACAAGAAAACTGTTTTCTCTTTATTTCAACTATTTTAATGATCATTCTGATTCATGTTTTAACCCATAAGACCCAGTTCTCCTTAAAGAGTGTGTTCTATAAATAGACCACATAAAACACATTCCTGAAGTTAAAAAAAAAAAAAAAATACTACCCCTTAATGTCAAAGATCTGTGATGTGACATAAACGTTACAATGGGCGTTTATGGTATTTGTGTTTATAATATTTCTTATTTTAAAATTTAAAAAAAATTGACATTTTCTGCTTACAGAGACACAAATTTGCCTTTTTCTTTTGCATCTCCACAAGATTTATCAAAATTGTGACATTAATAGTGCTGTTTAACAATAAATTATTTTTCAAATTAGTTTTTAAGTAACAAAATAATGAATTAATAATAAATAAAAACAAATAACCATTTGCCTTTTTCTTGCATCTCCATAACATATATCAAAATTGTGAATTTAATTTGTTCAGGAAACATGGTCAGAACAAGTTAAATGTAATACAGGACAAACTATTAACGGATTAGAATGGTTAAATGGGTTTAAACTTAGTTAAGGTGAAGCATAAAGCTGAATATGGAAGATTATAGAAGATTTAAAGTGTTTGTTACACAGGTGTCACCATAGGTTCCTATGGGTTAAGTTGTCGTAGCTTCAATTCATCTTTAATTACTTTAATTAAAGTAAAGCCCAACAATTTATTCAACACACCAGACATCTGCTGTAAAACTTCACAGTGAGACAGAACAGAAACTCTGTTGGAGCAGCAGACAAAAATTTTATTACCAAAAAACAGCATTTTTTAAAACACACATACACACACACACCTGAACACTGAACATCTGCTGGTGCACAGACTGAACACTGTCCTCCTGCCTGTAGGAGGCGCTGCAGAATAAACCTCTGTACATTTATTTCACTCCATAAAACCAAGAAGTTATTTCATCAATTCACATTTAGTTTTTAAAATAAAGTCAGAATGAGTGAATGAGCGCGTGTGTAGCTGCTGATTGGCTCGGTGTGATGGAATGCTGACATCATTGCTTTATACACGATCTGATTGGCTGAAACCATCAACTTAAACAAATAACAGATTTAATGGAAAACCAAAAATATAAATGTGTAATTATAAGAGCAGATGTTGTTGTTTGTTGTTTATCAGAAGGCACTCTGTCACTTCAACTGTCTCACAAACATCACGTTTCACTGCAGAAAATAGAGATTTATATCTATTTACAGCCAGCAGCTGGTTTATAAAGCACACAAACGCTTCAGAGCTTACAAACACACACACACACACACACACACACACACACACACAGAGGCAATGTGTTCACAGTTTCCTCTTCAAAAAAGACAAACAGCGCCTCCTGTCTGTCACCTGAGGTCCAACAGGATGACCTTTGACTCCCTCACCACCACGTGTTTACACACCTGGACGGGAGAGAGACGCACACACACACAGAGAGAGAGACGGGTTAGCTTAGCTTAGCATCAAGACTGGAGGCAGAAGGGAACTGTTAGCCTTGCTAAGCACAGAGACCAAAAGCGGGGAAATTCCTAGCCTAGCTTAGCACAAAGACTGGAGGCAGGGGGAAACTGCTAGCCTAGCTAAGCACAGAGACCAAAAGCGGGGAAATTCCTAGCCTAGCTTAGCACAAAGACTGGAAGCAGGGGGAAACTGCTAGCCTAGCTAACCACAAAGACTGGAGGCAGAAGGAAACTGTTAGCCTAGCTTAGCACAAAGACTGGAGGCAGGGGGAAACTGTTAGCCTAGCTAACCACAAAGACTGGAGGCAGAAGGAAACTGTTAGCCTAGCTTAGCACAAAGACTGGAGGCAGGGGGAAACTGTTAGCCTAGCTTAGCACAAAGACTGGAGGCAGGGGGAAACTGCTAGCCTAGCTTAGCACAAAGACTGGAAGCAGGGGGAAACTGCTAGCCTAGCTTAGCACAAAGACTGGAAGCAGGGGGAAACTGCTAGCCTAGCTAAGCATAGAGACCAAAAGCGGGGAAATTCCTAGCCTAGCTTAGCACAAAGACTGGAAGCAGGGGGAAACTGCTAGCCTAGCTAACCACAAAGACTGGAGGCAGAATGAAACTGTTAGCCTAGCTTAGCACAAAGACTGGAAGCAGGGGGAAATTGCTAGCCTAGCTAACCACAAAGACTGGAAGCAGGGGGAAACTGTTAGCCTAGCTTAGCACAAAGACTGGAAGCAGAGGGAAACTGCTAGACTAGCTTAGCACAAAGACTGGAAGCAGGGGGAAACTGCTAGCATAGAGGAAGTGTCTCACAGCGAAGAGTGGCGGCTCCTTGCAGTGAGGATGGAAACCTTTCAGTCTGCAGCCAGAAACCTCCGTCATCCCGGGACTGCTCAACCTGAACACACCGGTGCTGAAAGAGGAGGGGGCGGGGTTAGGCACAGGTACCGGTCAGTGTGTGTGTGTGTGTGTGTGTGTGTGTGTGTGTGTGTGTTGGACCTACTCGTTGTGTTTGGGAGCGCAGACGATGGCGATAGCTTCCGGCAGCATCAGCTGATAGGAACAGTGAGTGTGGAGGTCGACACTGGAGAGGAACGCCGTCTGAGTTGGATGAGTCTGAACACAGAGGTCAAAGGTCAGGGGTCATTCAATAGCACAGTAAACAGTACTGCTAAACAGCTGAGGCACATAGTTCTGAAACAGTAGTTTCTGTGCAGAGTGAGACCTCTCTGTGTTCATATCTCCATCCCTCTCTGCCTCTCCTCTCATCTGTTGCTCCACCACAGACACTGTTGCCATGGTGATACTTGATTATGCAAATGAAGGCGAAGAAAAAGTACAACGGAGGTCATTTTACTGTGTGTGTTTGTGTGTGTTTATATCACGCTGCAGGGACACAAATCTGAGCGCCCACTGTCCACACGCTGTGGGGACATGCAGCTGTCTCTGTCTCTGTATAGGACGCTGTGAGGACACAGTTTACTGACACTGTGAGGACGCCATACTTGACCGCCCACTCACACTGTGGGGGCCTTTTGAATATTTACCCTGTTTTGATTTATATCACACTGTGGGGAACTCAATTTGTGCGTGTCTGATTTATATTATTGTGTGGGGACCTTACAAGTGACTGTTTATATTTATCATTTATATTCGTTATATAACTGATTTATATTACTTAATATTACCTCAAAGACCACTTCATATGATTTCACAGGTGTGGAGCTGAAACAAATCATTTAACACAAAATGTGTTTGGTGTCTATTTAGCATATTTATGTGTAATTATCACATGTTTAACATGTAAATAGCACGGGCTGTTTTGTTGTAATTAGCATGTATTTAGTATGTATTTTTGGCATGCATTTGATGTGTATACATGGTTATGGTTATACATTTGGCTTATAATTAGCATGTACCTCAGTTGTATGTTTAGCATGCATTTATCATGTTTTTAGATTGTACCATAAGCTTGTATTTAGCACATGTTTTGTGTGTATGTTTAGCATGTATTATAATATTTTAAGCATGTAATAAGCATGTTTATGAGTTGTATCTTTAGCATATATTTAGCCTGTTTTAATCTTTATTTAGCATGCATCTTTAGCAGGTATAGAGTGTATTTAGCATATATTTAGCATATTTTAGCATGAATTTAGCATCTATTTAGTGGGAATTTTCTCAGCATGTATTTAGCATGTATGTTAAGCATGTATTTAGCTTGTATTTGTGTGTATAGTGTGAATTTAGCATGAACTTAGCGTCTATTTTTCTGTGTATTGATTTATTGTGTATTTAGCATGTATTAGCATGTATGTTAAGCATGTATTTAGCTTGTATTTGTGTGTATAGTGTGAATTTAGCATGAACTTAGCGTCTATTTTTCTGTGTATTGATTTCTTGTGTATTTAGCATGTATTAGCATGTATGTTAAGCATGTATTTAGCTTGTATTTGTGTGTATAGTGTGAATTTAGCATGAACTTAGCGTCTATTTTTCTGTGTATTGATTTATTGTGTATTTAGCATGTATTAGCATGTATCTTAAGCATGTATTTAGCTTGTATTTGTGTGTATAGTGTGAATTTAGCATGAACTTAGCATCTATTTTTCTGTGTATTGATTTATTGTGTATTTAGCATGTATTAGCATGTATCTTAAGCATGTATTTAGCTTGTATTTCGACTGTGTAGTGTATCTTTCACATGTATTTTGCTATTTGTGTTAAATGCTAGCTGGCGTGTGCTTGGGGTGATGTTTGGCGTGCAGCCGTACATGAATCCAGCCGAGTGTCAGCAGGTTCTGCTGGTCCTGGAAGCTGAACAGTTCCTCCACGTTCTCCATGTCGCAGAAATCCGGACCGGCCGACTGTTTGGGGATGACCACGTGAGTCAGCATGAACTCGTTGTGTGTCTGAAGGTGAGAGAGACAGCGTGGGTTGATAGCGAGCAGCTCACGTGATGTGTGACATCATTGTTGTAAACAGGAAGTTGCCTCACCAGCCGTCCACAGAGGACGCCGCAGGTCTCGATGCCTCTAGCGGTGTTGGAGTCAGCGAGCAGGAGGAAGCGGTAGGTCAGATCTCTGGGAATCACCACCCGCCGCAAACCCTCCACCCTCTGAGCTGCACACACACACACACACACACACACACACACACACACACAGAGGGACATAATGATGTTGGTGCAGTTTATGGTCATCAGGTGTGTGTGTGTGTGTGTGTGTGTGTGTGTGTGTGTGTGTACTCACTGTGTACTCCAGCCAGGGTGGCGGCTGGTTGGCTGACGGGAGCTGGTGGTCGGTTCCTGTTAGGATCCGCCTCCTGGGAGCGTACACTGTCTCTGATTGGCTGCTGAGACAAACAGGAGCCGTCTGTCACCTCAGGCACTTTGGTCTGCATCTGAGAGAGAAACACAAGTACTGCAGTCAAAGTAGTACAAGCAGTTATAGTACCAGTAGTAGTACCAGTAAAAGTACCAGTAGTAGTACCACCTGTAGTACCAGTAACAGAACCAGTAATACCCCATTTGGACCAAAGCAGTTCTGGCCGAGAGTCGGTTCCTTTGGCAGTCAAAAAGCAAAGAACTGGTTTGAGATTGGGCACCGGCTCCGAACCGGTTCTGGAACTGGCTTGGTGTAACAGTGTGTTCAGACCTGACGCGTAGCAAATTTTCGCGTCGCGTCACTCGCGCGATCAACTCGCGCAATCAATATAGAGTAAATAAACGCGAAACAAACAGATAAATATGCCAGCCGGCGAAGGCTGCTAATGCTAATGCTAACTTTGTAGAGAAGTAGCTACAACAGATAGCTGAAATCACATTGTCACAACTTACCAGGCAGACCGGTGACCTCATCACCCTCCTCCAGGCAAGATCTTTATGGTTCCGGTTGCGGTAGGAGGGTGATGATGTGTCAAAAAGCTCGGGAAGCCCACAGACCGCAACAATAAGTTTCTCCTCCATTTTTCCGGAATAGGCGGGTTCCCGGGATGCATGACGTCACTGTCGTCCAGAATCTCAACGCTGATAGGCTGTCCCGACACAGCGTCACGCGAATATTTCGCCAAAGTTGAATTTATTGAACTCACGCGAATTCGCGTTGTTTCATTCGCGCCGCAGCATTCGCGTCGCGCGAAACCCGCGATTCGCGCCGCCGGCAAAAATTTGCGTCTATTCGCGTGTTTGCATTGACTTTGTATGTAGTCTTGTCGCGCAAAATATTCGCTACGCGTCCGGTCTGAACGCACCGTAAAAGGGGTGTAACAGAACCAGTTGTAGTAGTTACCTTTAGCTCCGCCTCCTCTCCTCTCCTATTGGCCAGGTCCTGGCGCCTCAGCTGGTCCTCGAAGTAGCGAAACTGTTCGGATTCGATCTGCATGCGGCGCAGGGCGGCCACGCGCTGGCGCTCCTCCTCCAGCAGGAGGCACCTCCTCCGCTCCTCCTCCAGCAGCAGGCACCTCCTCCGCTCCTCGCCCAGCAGGGAGAGCTGCTGCAGCTGCTGGCCACAGCGGTCCACCTCCACTGCTGCCGCCGCGCTCTGGGGACACACAGTCACATGACCAGGGGTCCCAGCAACGCAGCAAAACAAACTGCAGCTTCATTTAAAAAGGCCGGTTAGAATTGACAGCAACTTTCACTTCAGGCTAAAGCCGCTCCGCTAACATGGTGCACCAGCACGGAGTATATCAGCTAAACCCGTATTATTAGAGTGTGGAACAGCTGGACAGTCACTAAGATGTCACAAAAAGAGGTGGAACATAGTGCTCAAACCCTCAAACTCTAAATTAAGATGGAGATTAAAAACAAGAGAATGATGGAAGTATACATTTTACCAAGGTTATAATAGTTTTGGATTTTTCATCAGTTTTAGTTTTAATTTCATTGTGAATTTTTGTTTTCAAATTCAGTTAGTTTTAGTTAGTTTTTAGAGTGAGTTTTCTAGTTTTAGTTTAGTTTTTATTTTTTGAAAATGCTTAGTTTTAGTTTAGTTTTTATTAGTTTTAGTGTTAGTTTTATTTTTTTTGTAATGGGCTATGTGTTGGTGCCAGATTCAAATAGATCATAATAAATTTTGCCTTTATTTCCTTTGGTTTATCATCTCAGCCCCAATAAGGTTATTAACTGTTTTGTATTTTGGTTCTAGTGTAAACATCCCAGTCTCAGTAAACATATTCACCATGTGTTGCATGTTCAAATAGAAACACTGAATTATGAATGAAAAAAGTTGACAAAAACGAAAACTAAGGACATTTTCACTATAATTTTAGTGAGTTTTAGTTAGTTTCGTAACCACACAATACAGTTTCAGTTATTGTTTTTTTAAAAAACTCTAGTTTTTATTTTTATTTCAGTTAACGAAAATGTTTTTTTCAATTTTAGTTTTCATTATTTTGTTAGTTTTCGTTAACTATAATAACCTTGCATTTTTTTCCACAACAGAAAAGGATTACCAAAAAACTTTTGCACACTTTTCTTAAATTATACATGTTGAGCTATCAATTAAAATGCTTCACTCCAGAAACAGACTGACTGAACTAGGTGTGTAATTCATGAGGAGAAACGTCTAAACCATTGACTGGATACATAAAAACATTTTAAAGTCTAAACTTTCTGCACGGACATTACAAGAGTGACGTGCAAAAAGAAGCGTAATGGATTCTGGGATATTATTTCCACTAGCTGGGAATTATTTGGCACACAGCTCAAGTTACCATGGTTACTGAGCAGGGGGGTCACATAAGCCACATTAATGAAACCCACCTCTCACTTAAAGCAGCGAGATTTATCCTAATAAGCCAGAACCCCCCAGGTCTGAGCAGGTGAACACGCTGCGAGCTGATTGGCCGACACTTACCTGTGCTCTGAGGTACTCGCTGTGTTCCCTGCTGTATTTCTCCTGGAGACGCTTCTTCAGCTCGTCTTTACGTGGAAACGCCACTTCCTGAAGTTTCTTTTACGGCAGAGATAAAAAAAAATTAGTACTGCAACTAACGCTCTTAGTGTTAACTTCACCAGTACAAGTACTACAGTAGTAGTAGTACAAGTACTGCAACTAACGCTCTTAGTGTTAACTTCACCAGTACAAGTACTACAGTAGTAGTAGTACAAGTACTGCACTGCAGGTACAGAGAAAATGCTTTTTAAGGACCAAAAATGTGTTTCTAAATCAAAAGTTCAAATCAATCAAATGTACAATTTTTGTTTACCAATCCAAATATTTTGTTTACAAATTCAAAATAAAAAAGTTTTTTTGACAAATCTGAAAGTTTTGTTTACAGTTTTAAAGGTTGTTTATGAAGCCAAAGTTTTGGAATTAAAAAATTTTGTTTAGAAATATAAAAGTTTTGTTTACAAGTCCAAAAGTTTTTAATATTATTATTATTAATAATAATAATAATAATAATGTAATAAAAAGCCTGTTACCTTCATGATGAGCTGCTTCTCCGGGACGCTGCACTGCTGATAATCTCTGTGAGTGGGAAGTTTCTCTACAAACAGACTGAAAACATTTCCTCCTGTAAATAAACAACAACAACAAAAAGAAGAAGAAGAAGAAGAAATGGCGTGCTGGAGTCTCACGTGATGAACTTGGTGTAGAGGACGTAGGCGTTCTCCAGACTGCCCTCCTCCAGGTAAACCGCCGCCATGCGCTCCATCTCCACGCCGGAGCGGAAGTAGCGTCTGGGAGCGACGTCCTCGTTGATCTCCACGCTGCAGCCCATCTTCATCAGCGCACGCACGCGCTCCGCCGCCGTCAGAGACACGTCGGTGTAGTCGGGCTCAGCCGCCAGCTTCTTCTGCACACACACACACACACACACACACACACACACACACAGAGTCCATCAGAGTCAGGCTTCATAATTAATAAATACATAAAAAATTATTAAAAACAAAAAGCGAGTATAAAATATACAATAAAGTAAAAAATAAATAAATAAAATGAATAAAATAATAAATGTATAAAGTGAGACATACAATAAAATAATAATGAATGAAAAGAATTAAAAACAAAAAGCGAGTATAAAATATAAAGTAAAAAAATAAAATAAAATAATAAATATATAAAGTGAGACATACAATAAAATAATAATGAATGAAAAGAATTAAAAACAAAAAGCGAGTATAAAATATAAAATAAAGTAAAAAAAAATAATAAAATAATAAATACATAAAGTGAGACATACAATAAAATAATAATGAATGAAAAGAATTAAAAACAAAAAGCGAGTATAAAATATAAAATAAAGTAAAAAAAATTAATAAAATAATAAATATATAAAGTGAGACATACAATAAAATAATAATGAATGAAAAGAATCAAAAACAAAAAGCGAGTACAAAATATAAAATAAAGTAAAAAAATTTTTTATAAAATAATAAATATTTAAAGTGAGACATACAATAAAATAATAATGAATGAAAAGAATTAAAAACAAAAAGCGAGTATAAAATATAAAATAAAGTAAAAAAAATTAATAAAATAATAAATATATAAAGTGAGACATACAATAAAATAATAATGAATGAAAAGAATTAAAAACAAAAAGCGAGTATAAAATATAAAATAAAGTAAAAAAAATTAATAAAATAATAAATATATAAAGTGAGACATACAATAAAATAATAATGAATGAAAAATAAAAAATGCATTAAAATTATTTAATGAGTTAAAAATAAAAAAAGTGACTTTTGCAATAAAATGAAAATATAGAAATATGCAATACAAATAATAAAAAAATAAAAATAAATAAATACAATAAAAATAAAAATAAAAAGTGAGTATTGCAATGTAATAATAGAAGTACAATGGAATAAAAATAAAATTAAAATAAAACTGTAAAGGTCAAAGAATTCAAATAACATAGAAACTCTGACATTTAAATCAAAAATTAAGTTATAACTGCAACAGTCAAGGTATATAAATAGAATAGAGATTCCGCCAATACATTTTTTTTTTTAAAGTCTGCACATCAAATGTGTTTGTAGAAAGCAAAGCTGTAGAGTGTAGTAGAGGAATGTGCAGCAGAGCAGGCGGCGCCCCCTGCAGGCTGAGAACTAAACTACACAGTGTGAAGGTGAAGAACAACAGATGATTTAAAGGGACATTTCACTTTTTATTTTATTTAATTTGGTCCTCAGCATGAAAGATATGAAACGTCTGACAGCTGAACTCAGACAGGAAGCTGAGATTTACTCCTCCGCCTTAATGCTGCGTTTGTTGACAGCTGATTAACATAAACGAGGATAAACGGCTCTCTGTTCCCTGAACGCAGCATTCAGGACACGACGCAGGAAGAAAACACAGTCTGACCAGTAAACGCCTCATTTTAAATCTGAACTTTTCTATTAATCTTAAACAACAAATCAACCTCTTAGTCTGCATGAACTTTTAATCTGAAGGTCCCACATCTTCCTGTTTATCTGCAACACACACACACACACACACACACACACACACAGAACATTTACCAGTGTGTTTAAGCTGAAGCCCTGCTCCATGGTGTGTGTGTGTGTGTGTCACGACCGGCTCGTCCATCTGCCACCTCCCATGATGCTTCACTGCAAGGGACACAAACAAACAAACAAATGTTCCTTTAAGGTCCTGTTGCCTGCAGCTAGCACGTCGGCTAACGCTAACGGCTGTCCTCCACCCTGGTTACCGCGGTAACTGGTAACCAACCACTCAGTGAGTCATCCGGTGGAGAAGAAGAAGAAGACGACCTCCCACTCCACACGCCGCTCCAACCATCCAAACCATCAGAACCATCAGAGCGAGGGCTCTGATTCGCCAGCAGCACCCGGCGTGGAGGAGGTTGCCACGGCAACGGCTGCATCCAGATTGGAGAGAGACTTAAAACAACAAAACGACCCTGAAGAGTCACATTACAAGACTGGGACTCATAACACAGGATCCTAGAGCCCTTTTTATGTTTTTTTATTATTATTTCTTGTTTTTGTTATGTTATGTTAATTATCATTTATTTATTTATTACTATTGTTCCCTTTTCAAACAGTTTTGTTTATTAATATTTACACGGATCAGCTGTTTAGTTTCCACGTTTCAGTTCCTGTTTCTCAGTAAAAGCCTCTCTGAGCATGAAGACCTTTATATATATATATATATATATATATATATATATATATATATATATATATATATATATATATATATATATAGGTCTATATAGTGACAGGTGTTATAAGCCGTTATAAGCATTCAGTGAAAAAGAATTGTCATGAGATTCATTTATAAAAAATAAGAAATGAATCTCCAATGGATTATAAAACAATTGTTGATATTAATAAAATAAAATAAGAATTATAGAAAAACAGCAATAGTAAAATTAAGCATCTAATTATGAATGAATAAAAATGGGGTTAAAAGTAAATAGTATTCATACAAAAGATGCAATTTACAGTAAAATAATAATATATATTTTTCAAATGAACTAAAATTAATAATGAAAATAATAACACAACAGTAAAGAATCCTGTCCATCAGCTGAACTATCAAAATAAAATCCAAAAATGAATTTAAAAAAGAGGAAGAAACAGAAAATATGTCTGTACATGAGGAAACAGAGAAATAGTGTTATAAATATTAAATTAAATTTCTTTTCACAAGATTAATAAGTAAAAAATAAATAAATAATTAAATAATTATTCATATTAAAAAATACATATAATATAATAATACAGACAAAAGCCAAATAAAAACCCAACATGTGGCAGCCAGTGTTGATATGATATTAAATCTAAATGAGGATTTTCATTTTTCATTTTCAAAATAAAGTTCCTCCGATGTGACCTGAGATCAGATATTTATATATTTATATATATATATATATATTATATATTTATATTTATTTATATTTTACAGCAGAGTGAGCTCTCTGTCTGATATTTGTTTACATATTTTTGACGTTTCTAACATGTAATATTATTTGTTTTATTGAAGATGTTTCTCTTTAATGAGCGCTGCAGCCTGCAGGTGAGATCAGCTGATGTCATGTGACCTGTCAGGTAACTCAGGTGTGTTCCCAGCTGTCACTCAAACATCCTGCTCATCCACATTCACTCTGCGACCTTTGACCTCCTTCACTGCTCACTGACTGAACAGGAAACTCTGCATTCAACGCGCGCAGTAAAACACGTGATTATTGCATCATCCACTCGTCTGTTTCTATATTAGTCTGTTAATAATGATGCTACAATGGGATTTTAAAGGGTAAATTCATATGCATAATAAACTGATCATGTAATTATAAATTATTTTAATTGTTTTCTTGCTTAAGATTTTACAGGAAAGTTATATGGTAATAAAGCGACACATTTAATGTGTTACTTAATTATTTGTGTATTTCTACTGATGCTTTAGGAAATATTATTTAAAATCATTCCATAAACGAAAGATAAAACTGAAACATTTCACGCACTTCTTAAATAAACACAACATAAATAAACATCAAAGTCTATTTTTAACATAAGGATCTTTAATGTGCACATCCTTTCAAAATAAAATCAGTTTAAGGCGTTTTAATGTGGAATTATCTGAAAACAGGAAATCTTTTAATTTGACGTGATTTCTACCACACATTGATACTGACTGACACCTGGCAGAGACCTGTCAGTCATGTGAAGCCCCGCCCCCATCCCTCCCTGGACCAATCGCTGACCACAGTGTATTAGGGTCGTCTAAAGTATCGATACTCAAAAAAGTATCGATACTAAAACGTTGCATCCGGATACGATACTCATTTTCAAAAGTATGGATACCCCCTCTGGCACAGTATACAACCTCTAAATATTGTTCTAATTGTTGTTTATTGTATTTATTTATTTTGTGCACTACCTCAGACCTGAAGCTTGTTATCATAGTTGCAGTTTCTTTTTGCTCAACTGTTTTTATTATAAATATTTAACCTGTGGTTCTGTTCATTTATGCATGTTGCATTTTTCTTGTTAACAAAAATATTTCTGTTAAATTTTGGGGTCTTTGTTTTTATCCTGGTGGTATCGAAAATGGTATCGAGTATCGAATATTTTCCTGAATATTGGTATCAAGTTGAACATTTTAGCATGGTGACGACCCTGAGACTAAATGTGAGCTGCATGGTAACTATAATAATAGCCATACCATAATAACCATAATAACTAGTTCTGGTGGTTGAGATATATCTACAGGTTAGCCCTCTTATTGCTGCCAACCATTTCTGACATCAAATTCTTCAGATTCTGCAAACTGTCTTTTTAATTTACAATTTCCTTACAATTTTTAAAATTCTTCAAATTGGTCAATTACAGTCTGTTGAGATATGTTGCAGTATAGTTTCTCCAAAAATAGCGAGAAATAAACATGTAATGTCTAAAAATGACCCAATAACATAAAGTCGATTTTTGTTAAAAAATGGTCAAATTTTAAAATGCCTAAAAATGCTTCAAATTCTTCAAATACTTCTATGTAGTCTCTAGAGTTAAATATTGGAGTCTCCATACTGAATTCATGTTCATGTTTGAAAGCTAGAACCCAATATGGCGACGATGAAATGTAAACAAACGTTAGACATGTTTGTGACCTCATAGACTGTAAATAAATAGTGGACGAGGTCACTGTGACATCACCCATTGGACTGGCCCTTTGAAGCATCAAGCTCCACATAACGGCCGCTGCCATCTTTGATTTTTGAAACCGGAAGAGATCATATTT
>NC_081537.1:34045111-34087611 GCF_030273125.1 Centropristis striata | reverse complement strand
CTTCCTCTTCCTCTTCCTCTTCCTCTTCCTCTTCCTCTTCCTCTTCCACGTGGCTGACCTTCCATGTCGGTGTCCCTGTAGAAACGCTCCTCACTATGTCCTGCTGGTTCAGATATGTTGTAAAGTGTTTACGGTTTATGGATTAAAATTAATTAAAAGGTGCAATAAAACAGACATGTGCAATACAATTGATATGTGCAAAACACTCAATTTACCTCATGTATAAATTATAGCATTTTCAGTAGCCATTTATTTATTTTTATACTTATTTATTACATCACATGTCCTTGTTCTTGTTTTTGTCCTTGTTTAGCTCAGTATTTTTTTAATGTTTTTACTCATGTTGTTTTTGTGTTATGATTGTCATAACTATGCACCTTATGCAGCGGCACTTTACATTTAGTTGTATAGTGAACTATATAATGACAATAAAGACTATTTGATTTGATTTGATTTGATTTGATTTTGATTTGATTTTGATTCAGCAGCTCTGAGTGATTGTAGAGAAGTGGCTCATCATCGGTTCATCAGTCTCATCAGTGAAATCTGAGCTTCACCTGAGAGAAATTATTAAATCTAGGAGACATATTCAGGAAAAACAAAGATTTAGAAAGAATTTATAAAATTATCTTGACAGATTTTGACAACTAGTTCAACATGTTTGTATGTAATGACTGAAGCAATGAGATGAGACTATTAGTTTATATGGAATGACTATCCAGCATTCACAAGTAGAGTTCATCTTGACTGACATGACATAAGAAATGATAAAGTTATAAAACAGCAGAGAGTTGAATAAAAGCAACTGATGTGTGTTGTGAGGAATGATAACTGCTGCTATGATGATGAACACTAATGACTAAATGTTGTTCAGGTTAAACTAACTGTTGTGTAAATGTTAATATTGATGTGAGAAATGCACCAAAAAGACTGATAAAAACTGTTTATTCTATTGAAGAAGTGTTTTGTCTGCTGGCTTTAAGGGATTTTAAAGCTTTATTAGAAACAGAATGACACTCTTAAAACAAACTGAATATGTATTTTAATCAGCATGAACATTTATTTGTTTTCAAGAAACATGGATGTAACAAACTCTGGCAATGGATTTTTTTTAACTGTTTTAAAATACACTACTGGTCAAAAGTTTTAGAACACACCAACTTTTCCAGAATTTAATTGAAAATGATGCAGTTTAATGTCTCAGTGTACTCTGAAATTAATGCACATTTGCAACATTTAAAATTCTTTATTGAGCATGATAGTGTTTTGAAAGTAAAAAAAAGATTCAAAATCACATTTTATGTTGGACTAAAGGACTAAAAAAAGACACAAAATGACCAAAAAAAAGACACCAAAAGACACAAAATTATCAAAAAAAGACACAAAATGACCAAAAAAAGACACAAAATGACTTACAAAGACATGAAAAGAATTCAAAAATGGACAAAATAGCCCAAGACTCCATAGAGTTAAGTTGTTAACCCATTTCTTGTTCCCTGAAAAAGGCCTACTTGTATAATTCTGAAATGTACATTATTTTTCAGTTTTGGTTAAGCTTACCTTTTTTTATTACCTCTGCAGTTCACCACTTACCTTTGGACCCTTTCAAGCTGTTCATTTGACTTGAACTGCTTGAATTTCAATAAAAAACTGGAAAAATTGGGGTGTTCTAAAACTTTTGACCGGTAGTGTATATGTATAAAATATCTATTTTATTATAGGTATTGTTTTTATTTCAGTTATAATCTATTGTCTCTCTGATGGTTACATAGTTTTCCAGGTTAATGTTAGTAGACAGAGCCGACTATCACTAGTAAAACTGGTTCAGCTAATAATCTTTTAATGTGTCTCCCTCTGCTGGACTCTGTCTGTCATTACAACCTCCACTTTATTCAAAACGGCATCAAACATTTTTAACATTAAAATGTATGAAAAGACTATTACATATACTTAATTTCATTTATTATTATTTTTTCTATTTTATTTCTGTTTTCCAATATTTCACTTCATTCTATTTTATTTTATCGTATCTTTTTTAAATCATATTCTATACTTCTTTAATAATTCTGTTTAATTTTATTTTTATGTCATTTTATTGGTTGTTATTAAAAGGCATGAAGTGATCTTAAATTATTCTGTTTGCAGCTTAAAATTGAAAATTTGTTCTGCGAATTTTCGTTTTTAAACAGAAAACTTTTTATTCTGAAAGAATAAAAACTTTGTGTTTGTTTGTTTGTTTGTTTGTTTGTTTGTTTTGCCGTTCTCTCGGCCCGGGATCAGCTGTGACGCACTTCCTGTTCCCTGTTGCGTTTGTCAGCTGATCCACTGTTAAAATAAAAATAAATAAATAAAAAACAGTTTCAAAAGTTATTGTCACTCGGCAGCTGTTTGATTATTTATTTATTTATTTATTTCAAACTTATCAAATTAAATAACAAGTAATGAAAATAAGTATTAACAACCAAAAAATAAAATATACGTATAGCTATTTAATAAATAAGGACGTAAGGACATTTTTATTCCTGATCAAAATAATGAAAACTGATGTGCCAAATTTTCCTATTTTCTATAAAATACATCCAGAAATGTTCAACTTTATTTGGAAAAAGAAAGTTAGAAAATTAAAAATAAAATAAAATAATAATTAATTAATTAAATCAATAAAAATAAAAATAAACAACCAAGCAAACACATAAATAAATTTTCTCAGTATTTAGTGGAATAAATATGTAATGATGAAAGCGAAGGATTCGCCTTCTTCGAAGGTTTTACTTTGAAAGTGCAACAGGAAGTGTCTCAGGTGACGCTGTGTGCTGTTGACGCGTCCAGGTGAGTTCCTGCTGGCGGACATGGGGCTGGTCTACTCTGAGGTAACTAACTTAAACTCACTCTTTTTATTCTTTAATCTCTCTAATATTTTATTTATTTTTAACGTTTTCCATCGAGTTAAACTTCCGGTCTGTGTTGTTGAGCCTCAGTGAGAAAGTTTACCTGCTGGCACGTGTTAGTGGAAGTACTATAGTACTATATCAGTGAGCATCAGAAGTACCTGAGGACTGACAGGAAAAGTACTCTTTATTTATTGATTGATTTACTATTATTGTTGAATAAATGTTGATCAGTAAAGACTTGATCAGTTTAATGTGGTCAAAGTTGAGCTCATTGTGATTAAAGTAACAACATTAATTTCATTAAAACAAACAAAAACATCTGCAGGATAATATATTCTGAACATTTAGTTTAAAGTTTAAACATGAGTCAGTAATCAGATGATTTACAATAAGCTTTAAATTAATTTAAATTAAATTAAAATATTCAAAGCATCCAGTCAAGTATATACATTTATACATATTTTATTTTAGTTTTTATTCTGTATCTTTGTTTTTTAAATGAGTATTATTAATATTTTTTTTAACTTTTTAACTTTTCTTCCACAGCTTTGTTTTTTTGTTTTTTTCCGCAATTAATTAATTTATTTATTCTCTATTATTTTTTATTTTATTAGACGTTATTCAGTGTTATTATTGAGCGGAGACACATGAGGCACAGATTCAGATCATAAAACAGAATAATCTGACCACAGAGTTGTTGTTTTTACAGTCAATAAATTATTGATTGGTGATCAGAATTGTTGGTGAATATTCAGACCGATGAGGAAATTAACTTCAAGGACAACTTAGAGTCAGTTAGAGTGTTTTCATCTGGTTTAATCTGTCAGAAAGCGATCAGAGAGTCTGGAGCTTCATCTGGAAACAATAATCAGAAACATCTCAGCTATGATCAGAATTCACACTCTGACTTTTTACTGCAGTTCTGAAGGAAAACTAAAGAAAAACCTCTTCACCGACTCTCCGAACAGTTCATCTATAAAACACTCACAACAGCCTGTAAAACATACAAAACAGTCAAAAGAAAGGCACATAACAGCAACAACGTCATTATGTTACAGACAATTTATTTTAATATATATATCCGCTGAGTAACTACTGTTTTTTTACCGAAGTGTTTGCCAACTTTATGATTATTTTTACATTTTTCTACATTCAACTTAAAGTTTTTCTGTATGAAAACAGAAAACTGGTGTGTGTTTCTTTTTTGTATTTCTTTTTTAACATTCAAGACCATTAAGAAATTGAACAATGATAATAATAGTAATTTTTAAAAAAAATCTATAATCTCCCATCATATTAATTTACAGATTTGACTTCCATTCTATTATAATATTTGTAATAAAAGTTTCTATGACATTTGCAGTTAATGTGGAACCCGTAAAATAATACATCAGATCTCTGGAAAATAACTTATAATAATAATAATAATAATAATAATAATAATAATAATAATAATAATAATACATTTCTTACATATGATGGTAAGTGTTTTACAGACTTTTTACCATTTAAAGTTTTCCTGTAAGAAAACAGAAAAATTGCCTTAATATTTTAAATATTTTTACATGAAATTGACTGTTATTTAACATTCAAGACCATTAAGCAATTGAACAATGATAATAATAGTAATTTAAAAAAATCCCATCATATAAATTTACAGATTTGACTTCCATTTTATTATAATATTTGTAATAAAAGTTTCTATGACATTTGCAGTTAATGTGTTTAAAGTTTTCCTGTAAGAAAACAGAAAAATTGCCTTAATATTTTAAATATTTTTACATGAAATTGACTGTTATTTAACATTCAAGACCATTTTAATGAGCAATTAAATAATCCTGTTATTAAAAAAATCTAAAGTGTCCCATTATATTAATTTACAGAGTTCAACTTTCATTTCATGGTTATTTATTTGACTTGAAATAAAAGTACTTTTTTATGGCATTTGCACTTAATTTAGAAAAAAAAAAAAGAAACCCCTGTAAAATAAGACAGTTAATCTTCTTCAGTGCATCTTTACAGTTTTACACATTCTCGTCCCCCAAATGTCTGCAGTAATGTCACCCAACCTGTTTATTCAGGTTGTTATCTCTGCAGCTATCTGTTGTCCTGCTGGACCAGACACAGAGATAAATTTGCATCTCACTCCCTTTTAATGTCAGCGTGCCGCCAGTTTGTGTGTTTTCCTCTTTCTCTAGTGAGACGTGTCAGAGTAAAATATGCAAACATGTCTGAAATCAGCCTGCTGCTGTGTACAAAGGTTATTATAGTTAACCAAAACTAACAAAATAACAAAAACTAGAATTGAAAAAACATTTTTGTTAACCCATTGAGGCCTAAAACGCCTGTAAAACCTCTGATTGGTGATTTTAAAATAAGCCCCTAAAACCTGAAGTTTTTCTGGAAATTCAACAGAAGTGTCAACTCTTCTACTAAATCATAGATTTTTCAGCCTCTGTAGCAGATAGAAATGAAATTCATAAAGTATCTGAGAGCTTATACAAATACTACAAAACGACGTAAACGCTTTCCAGGCTTCAATGGGTTAACTGAAATAAAAATAAAAACAAAGAGTTTTTAAAAAAACGATAACTAACTGAAATTATAGTGAAAATGTCCTTAGTTTTCGTCTTTGTCAACTTTTTCATTCATAATTCAGTGTTTCTATTTGAACATGCAACACATGGTGAATATGTTTACTGAGACTGGGATGTTTACACTAGAACCAAAATACAAAACAGTTAATAACCTTATTGGGGCTGAGATGATAAACCAAAGGAAATAAAGGCACATAGCCCATTACAAAAAAACTAAAACTAACACTAAAACTAATAAAAACTAAACTAAAACTAGAAAACTCACTCTAAAAACTAACTAAAACTAACTGAATTTGAAGACAAAAATTCACAACGAAATTAAAACTAAAACTAATGAAAAATCCAAAACTATTGTAACCTTGGTGTGGAGTCCCAGTCTGATCACTGCTGCTACACATCTAATAATGGAGCCAAAATAAAGTGATTTAATGTCAATAAATGGATCAAGATTATGCTGAAATAACGACAAAATGATGCTAATGTGGAAAAAGTCTGAGTTCATGTTTTGTCAGGTCTGTCACAAGAAAACAACTTTGAAAATTATGATTTTTTTAAAAGGATTTTGGTTCGATAAAAGTTACAAATCAATGGATAGAATTTATTATGGAGGTTTTTTTTATATATTTTTGAATGGTTTTAGAGGTTATTAAGAGGCTGAACCCCAAACTAAATTGCAACAAAAGTGAAACTGTTCAGATCACTTCAGGTATAAATGAAGGACGCTTTCACAACCCAAATCCCTTTTCTGAGTCCAAACTGGAGTGAAACTGATACTTTAGGTTAGTTTTACGTCTGCTTTACTTTCACAGGGCAGAAATGGAAGCAGAGCAAATAAATCAAAAGATTTGTGGTGCCGTGTGTGAAGGAGGAGGCTGGAAATATACTGGCAGTATTATTTATTATTGGTTGGATAGTTGGTGGTGAAAATGGAAATAAATAAAGCAACATGGAGCCAAAACCAACCATTAAAATATTACCTCGCCTCCAGTTGATCCTGAATGATTTTTTGTAGACCACAAGAAAACTACTTTTAAAACGATGGTTTTCTCAATGAAGTCTGGTTCAGCAGGGATGGATGGATGGATGGATGGATGGATGGATGGATGGATGGATGGATGGATGGATGGATGGATGGATGGATGGATGGATGGATGGATGGATGGATGGATGGATGGATGGATGGATGGATGGATGGATGGATGGATGGATGGATGGATGGATGGATGGATGGATAGATAGATAGATAGATAGATAGATAGATAGATAGATAGATAGATAGATAGATAGATAGATAGATAGATAGATAGATAGATAGATAGATAGATAGATAGATAGATAGATAGATTTCTGACATGCAGAGGTCAATTTATTGTTCAATTTAGGGAATAAATTATGGAATAAAAACCTTTTTCCCATCTGGTAAAGAACTCCATCTCTGTAAAATGCTTCAAAAGATGTCTGAAAGCTCATTTAACTGCTGTTTTAACATTCTAGTTCACACACAAATATACTTTTTTAACATGTTCATTTTTGTTTTTAATTGTTTTTGTTATTGTCATTATAACTTGTTGATGTTATACATTTGTTTTTTCTATTATCAGTTTATTACTTTCTAATAACTATGACATTTTAGGTGGAGCTTTAAATAAATAAGCCCATCTGGGTTTTCTGCCTCTCCTGCACTTTACATTATGTGTTATCTTTGACATTTTTATGTAATTCTAACTGTACAAATAAAATAAAAAAATAGATAGATAGATAGATAGAGAGATAGATAGATAGATAGATAGATAGATAGATAGATAGATAGATAGATAGATAGATAGATAGATAGATAGATAGATAGATAGATAGATAGATTGATTGATTACTTTATTCATCCCCGAAGAGAATTTTGGTTGTCACAGTAGTCCGGTATTTAAGTACAATAAAATACAATAGAATAAAATACTAAGGTAAAATAAATAAAAACGACAATAGAAAATAACAGAGAATAGAACAAGGATAGTTCAGAAGTTAAAAAGAAGCTCAGTTTGTAGGTGAGGTCATATAGTCTGGATGGATTTCAGAATAAAGGCCTCCTATAAGAAGTGAGGAGCATTTATGGGTACAAGTCAGGAACCGGCCTACCTTACATATCTCAAGGGTGCTGAGTCCAAAAAAAATGGTTCCCAAGCGAAATTTTGAGTTTTTGACCTTCTAATTTGTATCAAATGGCCACCAAATTGCCCATCTTGCTCAGTCATTGGACCATTTCCCCTTAGTTTTTTTGTAAGTAGGCAATCAAAGATGAGGAAATTAAGTTTCTGGATCTATAGTCTAGAGTCAGAGCAAGGATCTAGTGGAGGCTCAGTGTCTTTTTATGTATATTTATATATATATGTATGCAAAATACCAACTGGAACATTTAAAAGTGATATTGATTGAATATTTATGTCGGTCTTAAAAAACACACACAAATAATGCTTAATTTCACCTTAAAAGTTGGTATTTTACATATATATATATATATATATATATATATATATATATAAAGACACTGAGCCTCCACTATATCCTTGCTCTGACTCTAGACTATAGATCCAGAAACTTAATTTCCTCATCTTGATTGCCTACTTACAAAAAAAAAATGGTCCAAAAACTGAGCAAGATGGGCAATTTGGCCGCCATATTGATAAACAAGGTCAAATTTAAAGATTTAAATAAAGAAGGTCAAAAACTAAAAATTTCGCTTGGGAACCATTTTTTTTGGATTCAGCACCCTTGAAATAAGTAAAGTAGGCCGGTTCCTGACTTGTACCCATAAATGCTCCTCACTTTCACTTTTTGGACGATTCCATCTAGACTAATACTGATGATATGTCTGAGAGATGCTCTAGTCTCAGTGTTTTCAGTTTGTCTCTGCAGGTTCATGTTTCCTGTTTGAAATGGTAATTGAATATGAGTTCTTCAGAAATTGCCACAACACTGTTTAACAGTTTATAATAATATTCCAACCAGTTGTTTGACTGACAGGAGGTCCTCAGCTGCCGACGCTGAACTGGTTAAACTGGTTTAAAGAAGTCAAACAGACTCAACATCTTCCTGACTCTACATTATTTATGTATATATTATTTCTGTATTTATTCTCCAGCCGGCCTGTCAGTCGGCGTATGACGGAGACGTCCAGCAGCTCTACCTCCTCCTCAGAGACGACGTCCAGCAGCTGGACGTCCAGGAGAAACACAACGGGGACACGCCGCTCATCGCCGCCTGTCGCCGTGGAAACGTGAATGTGGTCAAGTACCTGCTGCAGAACGGGGCAGACGTCCATCGGACCAATCAGGTGAGCTCAGCTCATGATGATGACTATTTTTGTATTATTCTGATTTAATTTAATGTCGTTATTATATTTTTTCCCATCGTTGTTCCGTTTTATTTTCATCTCTTATTTTATAATGTTAATTTATATTATTTTATTATTTATTAATATATTTTTGTTTTCATCAGCTATGACCTGATATTTACATTGGCTTTTTTAGTGCTGAATAAAGTTTAATTTAAATAATAATAATAATATGAGGTGTGTTTGTGTCTCAGAAACAGAGGACATGTCTCCATTATGTGTCAAAGCGAGGACTCTCTGTGCTCGACTACCTGATGATCGCCATCCTCATGCCCATCATGCTGCTGGGATACTTCATCATGGTGAGTACTTATATTAAAATCAATATTTAAACCACATTAAACAACATTTCCATCAGTCATCGCTTCACAAACGACCCTTTGTAGATGCTACGCTAACCGCTAACAAACTTAGAACAGTTCTGTTTACTTCTCTGACATTTACTTTGAAGGAAAATCTCAGAAAACAGAATATAATATTTCTGTAGTGACACTGTGTGTTTACTACATGTTTAGTTACAGAAGCAGAGGAAGAACATGTCTCTGATGACGGCCGTGCTGCACAGCGACGTCAGCATCGACGCCGTCGACTACGTGAGTTAAACACTTGCTTTTATTTTCATTTTACTTCCTGTGGACATCTGCAGCTGCTAACAGACTGAGCCTCATGCTAACGGATAGAGCCTCATGCTAACGGATAGAGCCTCATGCTAACGGATAGAGCCTCATGCTAACGGATAGAGCCTCATGCTAACAGACTGAGCCTCATGCTAACAGACTGAGCCTCATGCTAACAGACTGAGCCTCATGCTAACGGATAGAGCCTCATGCTAACAGACTGAGCCTCATGCTAACGGATAGAGCCTCATGCTAACAGACTGAGCCTCATGCTAACAGACTGAGCCTCATGCTAACGGATAGAGACTCATGCTAACAGACGGAGCCTCATGCTAACAGACTGAGCCTCATGCTAACGGATAGAGCCTCATGCTAACGGATAGAGCCTCATGCTAACAGACTGAGCCTCATGCTAACGGACTGAGCCTCATGCTAACGGATAGAGCCTCATGCTAACAGACTGAGCCTCATGCTAACGGAAAGAGCCTCATGCTAACAGACTGAGCCTCATGCTAACGGATAGAGCCTCATGCTAACGGATAGAGCCTCATGCTAACAGACTGAGCCTCATGCTAACAGACTGAGCCTCATGCTAACAGACTGAGCCTCATGCTAACAGACTGAGCCTCATGCTAATGGATAGAGCCTCATGCTAATAGACTGAGCCTCATGCTAACAGACTGAGCCTCATGCTAACGGATAGAGCCTCATGCTAACAGACTGAGCCTCATGCTAACGGATAGAGCCTCATGCTAACAGACTGAGCCTCATGCTAACAGATAGAGCCTCATGCTAACAGACTGAGCCTCATGCTAACAGACTTAGCCTCATGCTAACGGATAGAGACTCATGCTAACAGACGGAGCCTCATGCTAACAGACTGAGCCTCATGCTAACGGATAGAGCCTCATGCTAACAGACTGAGCCTCATGCTAACGGACTGAGCCTCATGCTAACGGATAGAGCCTCATGCTAACAGACTGAGCCTCATGCTAACGGATAGAGCCTCATGCTAACAGACTGAGCCTCATGCTAACGGATAGAGCCTCATGCTAACAGACTGAGCCTCATGCTAACGGATAGAGCCTCATGCTAACAGACTGAGCCTCATGCTAACGGATAGAGCCTCATGCTAACAGACTGAGCCTCATGCTAACGGATAGAGCCTCATGCTAACAGACTGAGCCTCATGCTAACGGATAGAGCCTCATGCTAACAGACTGAGCCTCATGCTAACGGATAGAGCCTCATGCTAACAGACTGAGCCTCATGCTAACGGATAGAGCCTCATGCTAACAGACTGAGCCTCATGCTAACGGATAGAGCCTCATGCTAACGGATAGAGCCTCATGCTAACAGACTGAGCCTCATGCTAACTCAAATCAATCAAAATTACTTTATTTGTCCCTGAGGGGAAATTTATTCAGTCTGTGAGCTCTTGAAGAATGAGACAGCCTGATGGCTGTAGGAGAGAATAATAATAATAATAATAGTAATAATAATAATAATAATAATAATAATAGGAGAGGAGGATCTTTTGAATCTCTCTGTCCTGCAGCAGAGAGAGAGGAGCCGTCCACTGCTGTAGTTTTGGTCCATGAAGGTTTTGAGTAGCAGATGATCTGAGTATAAAACCAGCTCTTTAGACCAGAACCAGCTCTTTAGACCAGAACCAGCTCTGTAGACCAGAACCAGCTCTGTAGACCAGAACCAGCTCTTTAGACCAGAACCAGCTCTTTAGACCAGAACCAGCTCTATAGACCAGAACCAGCTCTTTAGACCAGAACCAGCTCTATAGACCAGAACCAGCTCTTTAGACCAGTCTGATCATCTCTGTGTGTGATGCTGCCTCCCCAGCAGACTGCAGCATAAAACAACACACTACCACCACAGACTGATAAAACATCTGCAGCATCTTACTACACATGTCCATAGATCTGAGCTTCAAGAAGAAAAAGAGGAGGCTCCGCCCCATTTTGTAGAGAGTGTCTGTGTTTAGGGACCAGTCCAACTTATTATCCAGGTATACACCTAGATACTTAGAACTTGGCACCACCTCCATTTCCACCCCACAGGTATTCACTGGCTGAAGGGGGGCTTGAACCTGCTGAAATCTCTGATAATTTCCTTAGTCTGTGAGGTGTTCAGTAGGAGATAGTTCTTCTGAAGGCTTTTATCAGATCCCTATATTCAGATTCCTGTCCATTCCTGATACACGCCACAATAGCAGTGTTGTCCGAGTACTTCTGGATGTGTCAGGACTCAGAGTTGTATTTGAAGTCCACTGTGTACAGTGTGAACAGGAATGGAGCCAGAACAGTGCCTTGTGGAGCCCCTGTGTACAGTGTGAACAGGAGTGGAGCCAGAACAGTGCCTTGTGGAACCCCTGTGTACAGTGAGAACAGGAGTGGAGCCAGAACAGTGCCTTGTGGAGCCCCTGTGTACAGTGTGAACAGGAGTGGAGCCAGAACAGTGCCTTGTGGAGCCCCTGTGTACAGTGTGAACAGGAGTGGAGCCAGAACAGTGCCTTGTGGAGCCCCTGTGTACAGTGTGAACAGGAGTGGAGCCAGAACAGTGCCTTGTGGAGCCCCCGTGTACAGTGTGAACAGGAGTGGAGCCAGAACAGTGCCTTGTGGAGCCCCTGTGTACAGTGTGAACAGGAGTGGAGCCAGAACAGTGCCTTGTGGAGCCCCTGTGTACAGTGTGAACAGGAGTGGAGCCAGAACAGAGCCTTGTGGAGCCCCTGTGCTGCTCATTAATGTCCCAGAAACACAGTTCCCCAACCTGACTTACTGTGGTCTTCCTGTCAGCTAATCTGTGATCCGATAACTGACTGAGCCTGATGATGACGACCTGCCTTGTTGTTTTTTTTCTTGGGACGTGTGCAGGTCGAAAGCGACTCGTGGAGAGACGTTGTTTCACTCAGGACAGTTTATGTTTTCAGCATAATGTTTTATAATTTGACATTTGTTGTTTTCGTGAAATGTGAAGCAACGCATTGTTTTGTTGTGTGTGTGTGTGTGTGTGTGTGTGTGTGTGTGTAGGGCAGTGCCAAAGACAAATTTCCATTGAACCCAAATGAAAGGACAGACCGTAAAGTGAAAGTGAATGTTCAGCCTGAATGTCACTGTGAGACTTTAAGAACCTGCAGAGGGAACAGGGTGTTATTAACACAGAATTTAACAGTTATTAACACGCCCTGCTCTCACACACTTCACAACTCCTTTAATATTGTACAAAACGTGACAAGTCGAGACACATTTCAGACGGAGAGATGACAGTGAGTCAGCAACAAGACTGAGCACATACTGTTCAGATCAAATTCACACACATTATTAAAATGATTCATCGTTTCTCTGGACTTTTGTTGGTGTTTTTGTCCTTATTGGGCCAAAACATGTGAAGAATATTCATTTGTTTTCTGTGTTTTATACATAAATATATTTATGCATTCAAGTTTTACATATCTTTTATATGTTATTTTTTTATTTTTCGATGTTGTATTTAGTTTTTTGTCTTTATACTTATATACATTTCATTGTCGTAGTACTTGTACGCTGTTCAATGACAATAAAGTTGAATCTAATCTAATATATATATATATATATATATTTTTTTTTTTTTCTTTAATAAGCAAGTTTTGTGTATTTAATGTTTTATATATTTGATTTTGGAATTTTTGTTTTAAATATTTCATGTTATTTATATATATTGTCTGTATTTTATATATTTAGTTTTAATTGTATTTTTTTTAATTTGATGTGTTTTTTTTGTTTTATATATTTTTATGGTTTTGTTTTATATATATACGTTTTGTTGTTTTTTTTGTTTTCTATATTTCATTATAGATAAATTTAATATATTTTGTTTTGCAGAAGGGAAACACAGCTCTTCATTACGTCTGTCAGAGGAAAAGTCATCGTCTGGTTCCTCTGCTGCTGGAGAAAAACGCCAAAACCAACATCCAGAATAAGGTATGAACACGAACGCACCACGACACGAGTCAGCTCTCTGTGATGAAGACGAGTGACGCTCTGCTTCTTCTTCTTCTGCTGCTGCAGGACGGAGAGACGCCGCTGGACATCGCCACCAGACTCAAGTTCAACAAGATCGTCAACATGCTTCAGAAGAAGCGCTGAGACATTTAAGTCTCTTTTTGTGGTAAAAATGTAATTTAAAGATTTCATCCTGTTTCCAAAACAAATCAACCAAAATATATTTTATATACAGTACAGGCCAAAAGTTTGGACACACCTTCTCATTCAATGCGTTTCCTTTATTTTCATGACTATTTACATTGTAGATTCATCAAAACTATTAATGAACATGTGGAATTATGTACTTAACAAAAAAGTGTGAAATAACTGAAAACATGTCTTATATTCTAGTAAGCAAAGGGTGGTTACTTTGAGGAATCTAAAATACAAGACATGTTTTCAGTTATTTCACACTTTTTTTGTTAAGTACATAATTCCATATGTGTTCATTCATAGTTTTGATGCCTTCAGTGAGAATCTACAATGTAAATAGTCATGAAAATAAAGAAAAACGCATTGAATGAGAAGGTGTGTCCAAACTTTTGGCCTGTACTGTACATTAATAAATAAATTAACAACAATAAATGCTAAACTACAAAAAATAAAGTTTGGAGTTTAGTTTTAAAAGAAACCGCTGCTGCTTTTAAATAAATGTGATGGAAAAAATATAATTGACCTGCTTCAACGTAATAACTTGGTTTTTCTGTGGAAGCGGGATGAAATATTGTGGCATTGTTTTCAGTCGCTTTTTAAAATAAAAGTATCTATAATCAGAAATGAGCGGACTGTAGCTGTAAACATGTCATCGCTGTTACAAAATGTTCTTGTTACTTATTTTCACTTAATTTAAAGTGAAATCTAACTGTAAATTAATTTGGGTTAATGTTTAAATGTAAACGGGAGAGAAAACAACAGTGTTAGCTTAGCATAGCTTAGCTTAGAACAAAGAATGCAATCACAGAAAAATGTCATAATTTCTTTGAGATAAAACATAAAAAAATAGTTTAAAAGCTGTAAAACAATTTGTAGATAAAATTTTTTTTAACATGCAGATAATTTTTACACTTTAAATTCAACTTTATTTCAAAATAAACTTGGTTATTAATATAACATGTAAACAGTGTGTCCTTGTGTTTGTGATTATTAGGGCCTCGGGGCACCGAGCACTGGTCCCATCCAGCAATATCTGTAGGGACCAGTGCTGCACTACTGTTATACTGTGGATTTCTGTGGAGATCCACTGTGGAGTTCTGTTGGACTTCTTCCTCTTCCGGACGCAATTTCGTCCCGCTACTAGTCCTTTTATTATATATATCAAAACGTGCGGTTTGATCGGGATCGGTATGCTATTACTTTTCTCTACTGAATACGAATGACCAAAATTTTGCATTGAAGTGAATGGGACGGCCGACAAAAAATGAGCGAAAAAGAACAATAATTGGAGATTTTTAAACGTCTACTTCTCCGGCATAATTTCACCTAGAGACTCCATTTAAACTTTAAAAAGTAGACACAAGTCTTGTGTATCGGTGTATTAATCTACGTTTCGATAGGTCTTATAGTTTTTTATCAATCCCTGTTCAATCACCATGATCATTTTTGGAGAAATTCTGAGATTATAATGGGTGTGTATTGCACGGAATGTTCGTGTCAGAGTGTGTGACATCATCGCCAGAGTGTAGAGGGAGAGAAAAAACTGTCAAAAAATAAATTTGAAAACTGCGCTCCAGGCCGCAAATTCCACTCTACAGAAATAATTTATACATAGAAACGTAGGAAAATTAGTCTTCTCCCTCACAATCCTCTGGTAAAGCTGTCAGAGTTATAGTTTGGGCGTAGGACGCACAGATGATCCACCAACACCACCAACAGCCTCATTGGCTCCCATATTAAAAACACAGGAAGATTTCTGAAAAAGGGAGATGTAACTGTTTTTTTAGATCGCTCTAACAAAGCTATTTTTTCGTTTTTCTGAAAAAAAAAATCACATGTAGACGTTCAGGAAGAACTCAGGACGCTCAAAGTGAAGTCGGATCAATAATAGGTATTATGGTTTTACCAAAAATGCTTTCTGTTCGAGGCCAGAAATTCCAGTCTGTCCACCTCTGCTGTCACTGTTCAGGAACATTCAGGTGGCAGCTCTGATTGCTTTGATCTTTGATGTGATTACAGTTACAGAAACACACACACAAACGTGCACGTAAGCACGCACACTCATCACACATGCTTCAAACACACGCATGCACGCGCGTGCACACACACACAGCCACACAGGTAACTTTATGCGATTTTCGCTACACACACACACAAATCCATGCGTAAGTGTGCACACTCCTCCAGATACACGTTTCACACACACACACACACACATATTTTGAGGTTAAAGGGCATAGTTTGAAATCTCTGAAGAATCTCATCATAGTGTACACACACCGGCAGTAGCCCCCGTTGCCCTTTCAGAATTTCCCCAGAGTAAATTTTTTTAGTTAGGTTTATTGGACAGTTTAATAAAAGTTACAAATTTCACAGTAAGCAGAAATACAACAGAAATTATTTTCAAGCTTCAAAGTAAAAGTTTAGTTTTGCCGGCCATAATTCAAGCCATATGACTGGATGCAGCTCCGCCTCCTGACTTGACTGACAGGTCTTTTAATGCGATTAATACCAAAGAAAAGCATTTATTTATTTATTCAAATATTGAAAGCTTTTTGTTGCTTTGAGATGTTAACATTAGCTAAATGAAATGCTAACATTAGCTAAAAACACTACCGACCAATCCACTGTTGTTGTCATCAAACCACCAACACAAAGGCCAGCTCTGATTGGCTGTCTGTCCAAGGAGGATTGTCACAATAAGAGACTGATTTGTTTTAAAGTATTTAAAAACATGACAGAGCTGTAGAAACAAATCAGCAAATCCAGTATTAAGATCAGTGCAGGAGGATTAAAAACACTCAGTGGTTTTTCTGTGACACCAGAAATACCTTCAAAATAAAAGAAACAGACAAAATACACAGCTTCCTGCAGGGCTGCAGCTCCATCTGGTGGAATTGCAACAGCACTGGGCGCCAAAACCTCCAAAAACAGCTGTTGTTGTTGTTGTAATGAAAACTCAAACGGGAATTCAGAAGTGTTGGGAAATATAGTTCAAGTACAGCCTGATCCAGAAGGAGGGTTTCTGATAACTCTAATTCATTTTATTTAATAGGGCGCCTTTCAAGGCACTCAAGGTCGCCTACTGTGGAGTATGTTAACCCTGAAATCAGGGGAACTCTGGGTTTCCCGTTCCAGAAAGGGAGGAAACTTAAACTCTGTGTTTAAAGTCTGAGTTGCCATGGTTACTGGCTCTGAGAACCTAACCTGCTCCTTCAACAAACTCTTGAGTTTCTCTCAATCTCACATCCTGTTTGGATATTACTTTGTTACTCAAGGACTGTGTCAGGAAAACGCTTTTATGGACGTCTGTCATGTCTTTGAACCCTCCACTCTGACTCTGGCTCTTTTCACACTCTGCAGATCAATATGCAGGTATAAAAACCCTCATCTTTTCCTTGAAATCATGTACTTGGTACCCTGATAGTTTCCTTATGGAACGTAAATGTTTTTCCTCACAATCCGTAATTTATCTCAACAACATTCTCCAAATAAACTAAATTCAAAGCTGCAACCGTGTTGCTGTTTTTCTATTAATATCTTCCTACTCACCGTACGTTCGCAGGAGGATTTACACAATTTGTTGCCATGGTGAATCGTAATATCGTGGCTCCATTAATGCTGCCTAATCCTGACTATTAGAGGTGCATGCACTTAACACAGAGAGAACCTACTACCTAGATGATCAAACTAACTCACTTCAGCTTTTCTGGAACCAGAATCTCAGTTTCCCATCTGAGGGTAAATCAACAAAGTGGTCAGGGATAAACTCAGAGTTTGTTGAACCTTCTACCTGGAACGGAGCTAACCCCTGGTAACAGAAACACCTCAAACACACCCACTGAGTCCAACAGCATGCTAACACGCTAACAATGACAATGCTAACATGCTAATTATGACAATAATTATATGCTAACAATGACAATGCTAACATGCTAACAATGACAATGCTAACATGCTAATTTTGACAATAATTATATGCTAACAATGACAATGCTAACATGCTAATTATGACAATAATTATATGCTAACAATGACAATGATAACATGCTAACAATGACAATGCTAACATGCTGATGTCTGTAGTTTAGAGTCAGCGTACATTTGTATTTTACGTGAGTAATTCCATGTCCTTGTACTTAATCTTTCACTCCATCTCCGAGGTAATTATTGTACTTGTACTTTCTATTGCACTGCATTTATTAAAAAACATTAGCTACTTTGTACATTAAAACTATGACATGATGCAGTACTAGTAGTAGTATTCTACTAATACATCAGATACTTTATGTACTACCAGTAGTACTGTTGTACTAATATGCTAAAATACTACATGTGTTCATTAGGGATAAAAACAGAATTTAATATTTTATAATTAACAATGATTACTTTTACTTTTGATAATCAAAGTACTTTTTTCTGATTAAAACTTTTATTATCGATTACTTTTAAAAACTTTTTTGAATAAAAACAGTGTGGCCGGCAGTGTGTTTGAGGTGTTTGAACACACACACACACACACACACACACACACAAAACCTAGAACCTGCTGCTCATGTAAACCAGCTGTGGTCCCCTGACTGTACTACAGACGTGCCTCACACACACTGTGGCCCTGTGGCGCCCTCTACAGGTGGCTGTGTTCGTGTTGCTGCAGCAGCTTCAGGATGGAGGGGAACATCTCTTCAGGAGCGTCCAGGCCCCAGATAAAGTCCAGATGGTCCCAGTGTTCAATGTGCTTATGGAAGACCAGGTTTGAGACCTGCAGGGAGACAGGAAGAGACATAGTCCAGATGGATTTCAGAATAAAGGCCTTCTATAAGAAGTGAGGAGCATTTATGGGTACAAGTCAGGAACCGGCCTACTTTACTTATTTCAAGGGTGCTGAGTCCAAAAAAAATGGTTCCCAAGCGAAATTTTGAGTTTTTGACCTTCTAATTTGCATATCAAAATGGCGGCCAAATTGCCCATCTTGCTCAGTCGTTGGACCATTTTCCCAAAGATTTATTGTAAGTAGGCAATCAAGATGAGGAAATTAAGTTTCTGGATCTATAGTCTAGAGTCAGAGCAAGGATATAGTGGAGGCTCAGTGTCTTTATATATATATATATATATATATATATATATATGCAAAATACCAACTTTTAAGGTGAAATTAAGCATTATTTGTGTGGTTTTTTTAAGGCCGACATAAATATTCAATCAATATCACTTTTAAATGTTCCAGTTGGTATTTTGCATATATATATACATAAAAAAGACACTGAGCCTCCACTATATTCTTGCTCTGACCCTAGACTATAGATCCAGAAACTTAATTTCCTCATCTTGATTGCCTACTTACAAAAAAACTAAGGGGTGACATTTGATAAACAAATTAGAAGGTCAAAAACTCAAAATTTCGCTTGGGAACCATTTTTGGGGACTCAGCACCCTTAAAATAAGTAAAGTAGGCCGGTTCCTGACATGTACCCATAAATGCTCCTCACTTTCACTTTTTGGACAATTCCATCTAGACTAACACAGACTTTACTTTACTGCATTGATTTTACAGCAGACTACTTTTTTCGGTGTGCTGATGTCCACCATAGCATACCACCATGGCACACTGTTAAATCTTCGCCATACTTATTATTATTATTATTCAATTTCTAGCCAATTTTTGATGAGGTACTTCAAGCAGTGGCGGTTCTACCCAGGGGCCTCCAGGGGCCACTGCCCCGTGAAGAAGCCTTTGGCTCCTGCTGTGGCCCCTGTGTCTAATTCATAATAAAATGACCAATTTATAACAATGAACAATGGAACAATTCTAACCTTTTTTTGTTCAAACAATATCTCATTGTACACAAAAGAACCCAGAATGTTACATTGTATAACTCCATTGAGTCTTATAGGGCTATTTTGTCATTTTGTGTCTTTTTTTGGTAATTTTGTGTCTTTTTTTTTGGTAATTTTGTGTCTTTTTTGTCATTTTTATGTCTTCTGTGTGGTTTTTTTGGTTATTCTGTCTTCTCATTTTGTGACTTTTTTGGTCATTTTGTGTCTTTTTCAAGACATTCAAAGATTTTGAATGCTTAAATATCATCTTTGCCATTTTTTCATGTGCTAATGTGCCCCTCTGATTAAACACTGGCCCCTCCTTGGCCCCCACAGTAAAACTGGTCTAGAACCACCACTGACTTCAAGGTACATAAGCATAAAGGTGCAAAAGAGTTATTATATATATTAGTATATTATGACCAAAAGATAAATGAAAACCTGTGGAATGATGTGCTATGTATTTTCTGCCTTGTGTTTTTGTAAAATGCACCAATATCTGTGCTAAAATGTCCCATTGTTAATAACTGGAGAATGACAGGAATAGAGCTCAAACTCCTCACTTTGGGGCTAAACTTTAACATAGAACAATGATTAAAAGATTGAATGGGCCAAATGGGCATTGTGATCATACACTTGTTTCTGTTTATGTGCTGCTATTTTCAGTGTTTCAGGGTTTATAATGGGTGTGCATTCTATGGACTGTTCAAAGCTAGAGTGGCTGGGAAATTAGATATATAGACTAATGTTAACTGGAACCAGATATTTCTAAAAGAAAACAGAAAAAGACCTTGATCTAGCTCACATTTCTTCTACTACAGACATGAAACCTACACCAACATGTTCAGCAGAGACTTCTTTCTGATAATACTAATATTTAGTTGTTAGGGCCAGTGTTGGGTAATTTGCTAAAAATGAGTAATTAATCACAATTACTAGTTACTTCAGTAAAAACTAATTTTATTACTCTCTATGGAAGAAATATCCTATCTTTATTCAAGAGCGTAGATTTTCAGTTTGAGAGCATGATTTTATTCCTTTTCAGTGAAACGGCTCCTTCTCGTGCTCAGATTTATTCTCCTCATGCTCACATTTTCTGTTCGCACTCAGATTTCTGTTGCTTTCTTTTAAAATGTTTGCTTGAACTCAAAAATCACATGCTTGTCCTCACATTTCTTCTTCTTGGACACAAACATTTCGCTCGCACTCAAAATTGTCCTGTGATCAGATCTAAAGTCCACAAGCTCAAATCTAAAGTCTGCGCTCTCAAAACTTTTGTGCTCGCATTCAGAACAAGCACATCCCCTCAGGTTGAGGTAACTGCTCAGACTGAACGATGTCCCGCCCCTGTGATTATAATAGTGTGTTCACCGACCAATAGGGAGACAGCTAGATTGTGGACCAATCAAATGACGGATGCCGTGTCTTGGGTGCGTTCCTTCGGCCATTTTGATCGCTCCTTAGGGGCGGGTAATATATCGTCTGTTTGTAAAACTGCTTCTCTCTTAAAATTCACCAATTTACCATATTAGCCAGCTATTTGAATCGTCACCTATTTAAGACACCAGCATATTTATATATAATTAATCTTATCCTATTGGCTGGTGAAACACACTATTGTAAGTGCAGGAAGTCCTAGTTGGTTTATGTAGTTTTACCAACGTTACTGAACATCAGAAAGTAATCAACTATTACTAATACTCGTTACAGCTAAAGGTTACAGGGTTAGAAATGGCATGACTTAGTAAAAATATTAGTGTTAGATATTGTGTGACCCTCTAATGCTGGCCAAGTCACCACTGCAGTCAGCAAAGGCAGGATGAATCAGGCCTTCAAAATGAAAAAGCCCAAAATACACAATACAATGGAATCTTGGGAAGGACCTTGTTTTTTTAGAAACGAGGACTCAAAGTGACAAGTAGTCCCGGCGAAACAGTGATGTGTTCTTGAAGCAGTGAGTAGTTTAGTTGAATAAAAGCCTGAGAGGTAACTGTGTCCTAACAGGAAACCCAGGACGAGGCTGATTTTCAAAGTAAAATCCCCACAAAGTATCTATCTTAGGCAGTTAAGGATGTAGTTGTATTGAAAAACTGGCACACCAACAAAATTTCTATGGGAAATGTTGTCTACTCATTCCCCTGTACTCTTTGGTATTCTAGTACTCTGCCGTAGTACTTATACAGCTACTTCTCTACTGATACTAGTAAACCGGTACCACATCTCTTTTGTCACGTGAACCAATCAGAAGCCTGCTGTAGTTCCTCTGATGTCCACCAGGTGCTGCTGTGATTATTATCTGTGACCTCTGACCTCTCACCTGAGTGAGGAGTATAGCCATGTCTTCGGGGTCGGCCAAGGTGTCCATTCCCCCTGAAAACAGCGCAGTGGGGACCTTCATGTCCTGGACCTTGTACTCAGGGGGCGTGGTCTGAGGACGTGACAGACAGAAGAACAGGTGAGAGAGGGACCTTCACCTCTACCTACAGGAACGACTCTGATCTGTGCAGGTGAGTCTTACCTGGTTGTAGTGTTTCATGTTTCCTAATTTTCCAAAGTCAAACGCCATCAGTTTTCCTCCGTGAACCCCCTGGAAACGATGACACGCGTCAGACGCTCATGGTCCCCGCAATGCATGATGGGACAGAGGGTCCTCACAAGTACAAACAGACACGTGTTGGGTGTGTGTGTGTGTGTTACCTGGGCCCAGTGGATCATGTTCTGGACTGAGGTCCCCGCAGGACAGTGTTCAGTGTAGACTGGAATTCGAGTCTGGAAACAAAACAAGTCAATTTAACAAAATATTTGATGCTATTTTAATCAATTAGCATGTTGATTAAATATTAAATTAGTTTAATGTTGACCAATATTGTGTATGACTAATTGATTCGTTAATGTAAAACGCACCACGTTGAGGTTTGTGACGTCGAAGCCACAGAGGATGAAGAACAGGTTTCCACACAGCAACTCTCCCAGAACCAGCTTCGCACACACGTTCTCAGAAAACCACTCGATCATCTTACTCTGAGGCATGAAGTCCCGCTTACCGAATACCTCCTGATGGAGACAACCAATCAATCAACACCTCATCAATATGTCATCAGTAGCGGTCATGTGATAGAAGCTTATCAGCAGGTCATGTGATCATTGTACGGTGGCTTGTTGGCAGGTCGTTGTATGATAACTCGTTAGCTGGTCATGTGATGATAACTCGTTAGCTGGTCATGTGATGATAACTCGTTAGCTGGTCATGTGATGATAACTCGTTAGCTGGTCATGTGATGATAACTCGTTAGCTGGTCATGTGATGATAACTCGTTAGCTGGTCATGTGATGATGAATTGTGAGCAGGTCATGTGACAATGACTCAGCAGGACTCGTTACCCAGATGAGGAACTCGGGCATGAAGGTCAGCTTGGTCATGGCGCTGGAGGTGAATTGGACGGTTGCCACGGGAGCCAAACCAATGAACATCTTGATCTTACTGGCCAGTTCAGGCAATGTGGAGAACGCTATGAATGCTGGGAAATGACAGGCAGAGACATCAGTTACTATAATTATTGTAGTCATGGAAGCTAATTGATGAAGTAATTGATTAATTAATTAATTGTTACCTATGGTGGTCCCCTGAGAGTGTCCGATGTAGTAGATCTGGTCCTGACCCGACACCTTCAGGACGTGGTTTACAACAGCTGGGAGATCCTTCAGAGCCAACTCATCATAACTACACACACACACACACACACACACACACACACACACACACAGGTGATGTCATGATGTCAGGTGTTATGATGTCAGTGTGGGAACTTAACTGTAGGTTCTATAAAAACGTCTTTTTCTTGGTTCAAACCTTTACTGAACCATCGTGCAGTTTTACAGAGAAAAACAATGATGAATGAACGGCATAACATTACTGAAAACTTCTTTGGTTTTGTTTTTACTGACTTCTTCTCCTAAACCAACACTAACTCTTGACCTTTGACTCTAGAGTAGAACGCTACTGCCACCTTGTGGTCTGTACGAGTCACTGTACACAGTCATTTAACTTTGGTAAACAGAAATGAAATGAATGAATGTAAATATTTTATCCCTCTTTTAACCTTTTTAACTAAATGTATTACATATGAATTACTCATCAATTAACTATTAAATGAATAACCATATCATTGAAATGAAGATGCAACAGTCAGGTCATGTCAGGTGTTATGATGTCAGGTCATGTCAGGTGTTATGATGTCAGGTCATGTCAGGTGTTGTGATGTCATGTCATGTCAGGTGTTATGATGTCAGGTGTTATGATGTCAGGTGTTGTGAGTCCTGTGATCAGGTGAGGTTACCTGAAGCTCCAGAACTCGTCCTGGTCCGGTGAGAGCGTGCGGTGTTTCCTGGACCAGGTGTTTCCGCGGCTGTTTCCGATCCAGACGTCATATCCGGCGTCTGCGAGCACGTAGCCCAGACTGGAGTTTGGCGGGTTGGTGATCCAGTTACTGCCTGCCGCCAGCAGGCCGTGCTGCAGGAAGACCGCTGGCCTCACACCTGGACACACACACACCAAACACACAGGTAGAGTGAATACTGAAGTCTATGAAGATCAACTTTCTTGAAGTCACAGAATGATATAAACTATTTAATAAAAAAACAACATTTGAAGTTGATATATCATTTCATGTTAAATCATAGATTGAACAGAAACTGAACAGAAGGCGCTTTGTTAGCAGACTGAAGTTTCTGGTGACCCGAATAATATTATTTCAGATTTTTCTTCACTTAGTTGCCTTTAAATAAGGTCTGTTGGTTTTTATGGACACATAGTGCGGCGTGTCATCAGCGTATAGACGGAGAGAGAGATTGTAAAGCATGTGAATACAGAAAAGAAGAAGACCGAGGACAGAGCCCTGAGGTACTCCATAGTTCATGATGACAGTAGATGATGTCAGGTTACAAACAGAGACTGTAAGCATCAGGAGATGAACCACTCCAGAACCAGACTGAAACTCCTAAGCTGTCTTTCAGACAACAAATGGAGACACAGTGATGAGGGAGAAGCAGGAACTGATACTGAGTATTAATGTTCTCATCTAACAGATCTATAACTCTTCTGTAGTCTGTAAATATGATTAAGACAGATATGATGATATACTATAAATCAGAACATCAAAACCCGCCAAATGACTTGTTTCACTGTCACAATTTGATCAATTCGGTCCTCACATTTGGAAAGTCTGGCCATAAGATTACATTTTTTTATTCACATTAAAGTTAGCAGATGGCTAAACAGGAAGTAGAAGTCTTTAGTGTGGTGCTCCATGGGCCCATAGATGCAGAAGATAAGGAAGAAGAACTTTTATTGTGCAGCTTTCGTAGGAATGAACAGAGCCCTGCCTCTCACACTGGATCAGCCCTCTTTATACGAGTTATAGATGAAACCTGTAGAATCTGACCTGAGGTCTGTTTGAGTCCGTGAGGGATCCTGTTGACGGTCAGGATGTAGCCGTCCTCCGTCAGGACCTCGTGTTCCTCTGCAGGGTAACCCCAGTACCTGATGATCTCCGTCTGACACACACACACACACACACACACACACATTGACAAAAACACATTAATAATATGATTGCAAAGATGGGCAGAGCGATATCAATTCTAAGAAGACATGCAACTTTTATGAATCCAAACATCTTGAAAACAGAAATCATACTAAATAATACTATCACATCTCGACTATTGCCCAGCAGTCGAATGCCACTGGAGACATGTTAAATAAACTACAATGTATACAGAATAGAGCTGCCGCACAATACTAAAGTGTGACTACAGGACAAATATTATCTCTATGCACAAGGAACTTAATTGGTTATTGGTCAAAGACAGACTATTGTACTCACTGTTTATTGTTATTAGAAACATATCAGTCCTAAAAGCACCTTTTATTTTGTTTAAAAACCTTGCTTTTAGTGCAGAGAGTCATAAATATATCACCAGACATGCAGCTGTAGGAAACTTTACATTACCTAAAGCAAGATCTAACGCCATCAAGAACACGTTTCTGTTTAGAGGTATGAAAGAATGGAATTCACTGCCTAAAAATATCAAACACACTACTAACATAAAGCAGTTCAAAATATTAATAAAACAGTATTTATCAAAATAAGAAAACATGGTATATTTATATGTATGTAGTATATTTCTATAGATATATGTGTTATTATAATGTATATGCTGTAGAACGAAGGTGTATATACAACATATGTATTATGTGTTAGTAGATTTTGTAATGATGTATACATATATGTAGAAATGTGTGTAATATGGATTAATATGTGAATAATTTTTGTTTTGTTTTATTATGTTTTGTGTTTTTAACTGTATATTTGATAGTGTTGGAGCCCAGGAAGAATAGCTGTGGCTTTGCTGCAGCTAATGGGGATCTAAATAATAAACTAAACTAAACACACACAGAGTTCACTCTCACTTCCTGTCTTTTATTTTACAGTTTTGTAATCAGACTCGTGCATGGGATAAAAATACAGTGCTGATGACACAATGGAAACACAGACATGTGAGCAGCAGCAGAGTTCAACTGTTTAACTTTAGATTTAAAAAACTTTAAATACCTCAGATTATTACTGAACAATGTAGTGACACCAACACAGGCAGAGAAGAAGAAGAGGTGACACTTAAGATGCATTTAACCTCCAAAACCTTCAACCCATTAAAAGTATGTTTTCTTTAAAAAAAATCGCCAAAAATCTGTTTACCGTACAGAGAAACTGTGAAAACAGGCATTATCGTCTGACTTTGAACCTTCTGACAGTTCTTGATTGGATCATCAGTTATGAATGTTTCCATTAGAAAAAGCAACCAAAACAAAGCTTAAAATTGTGATATTCCTGTCAAAATCACTTTATTCTACATGTCTCATTTAAAACGTGTCTTAAAAACCAGCGTCTGCACTAACGAGATGATAAATCAGCTCCTCAGAGACACTGTGAAGCCTTGATTGATTCTGCTGAGGCTGGAAACATGACAATTGTTCAATATGTTTAATATGTGGAGACAACTTTCCCCCGACACACTTCACACTTGATAAAGTGTTTTATATATAAATTCCATTTCATTCATTTTCTTTATTTATGAAAATGATTTATCAAAGATATTAAACTTAGGTTTTTTCTTCTCATTATAATTATTATTCTCCATAAAAACATGTTTGAGTTGCTCCCTCTTCTAGCCATGATTGTGCTGTTTCCATAGGCTGCAGGTGGCAGCCTAGGCACTTATGTGTTGTGTGTATATATATATATATATATATATATATATGTGTGTGACCAAATTTGGGAAAACCCTTGAGAAAATGAGGTGGTAGGCATTTTAGGTGTGTGCTGAATCCATTCCTGCAGGATGTCAAGTTGTAAAAGTTATGGTTTAGTCATAATTATTGATTAACTAGCATAATGGCTGATTAAACGCCCAATATTAGAAATTTTCCAGTTGGTTGGTTTTTGGGTCCCTGGTGTCCCTTCATCCTGCAGGGATCAAATAAACTATATAGTTTAGGTGAAAATTGTGGTAAAATGTGTGTAACTTATGGTTTAAAGATGTTGGATGTCCCTTAACAATGATACCAAACAACCATATATAATATATTCACAAACTGGAAAATTATAGCCATTTCTAACATTGGGCGATTAATCAATCATTATCCTAATTAATCAATAATTATGACTAAACTGTAACTGTTACAGCTTGGCATCCAGCAGAAATGGATTCAGCACAAAAAAATACTATAAGAACAACCAAGGAAACACTTTTAGCCCAACATGTTGACAGGGTTTCAGAATTCTGAAGTTACAGCCCTGTCTATATATATATATATATATATATATATATATACATACATATATATATATATATATATATATATATCAACTTAACAACTTAAATGCTGCAGGGGGCCACTATGTTTCATGTTCACTACCACAGGGCCACATATAGGAGCATCACTAACCAGATATGATGAAACTGACATTTTAAATATGTTTACAGTGCAGTAACTTAACATATTTCATGCTCTAATGCATGTTTAACAGTATAAATAGGAATACAAAAGGTTTGAAGCTAATAAAAAATAACCACTTACTGTAATTACTTTTTCAGTGCAAGAACAGCAGACCAACATTAATTACAAGAAGTAATTTTGTGCATTTTTACACTGCACTTTTAAGATTTCATGCTCAGATGCATGTAGTTGTACTGAGGGCCACTTCAGGTGAGGCTGAGGGCCGTATGTGGCCCCCGGGCCTCCAGTTGCCCATCCCTGCTCTATATAAACATCTCCTGAAACTGTTTCTATGGTAAATGTAAGTCGCTTTGGATAAAAGCGTCTGCTAAATGGCTAAATGTAAATGTAAATGTGTGTGTTTGTTTCTCAGGAAACTCACGATGTTCATGTGTACTTCAGGGTCCAGGGCCAGCGCTGGTTTATCAGAGTGACCAGGTCGTCTGGGGGGGGACGGCCCGCTGAGGACCAGACCAGAGACCAGCAACACACACACCACCAGGCACAGCATCATCTGACACACACACACACACACACACACACACACACACACACACAGAGGTTATCATTAGAGACTTTACGACGCTGTAACTTCCCCACCCTCTGACAGTGTCCTCAAACACAACTGAACCTGAAACAGCTTCGGTCACATGACTGATAAAAGTTTCAATTAAAAGGGAAGTGACATCATAAACTAGAAAAAATCAGGTTAACATGCATGTTGTCCGTGACCCCCACTCACTGAACACAATCTCACACGCACAGTTCAGATCACCCAAAAAAGAAACAAAATGACCAAAAAAAGGAAACAAAATGACCAAAAAAGACACGAATGGACCACAAAATGACCAGAAAAGACACAAATTGAGCAAAAAAGACACAAAATGACCCAAAAAAGAAACAAAATTACCAAAAAGACACAGAATGACTAAAAAAAAAGACACAAAATATCCAAAAATAGGAAACAAAATGACCAAAAAAGACACAAAATGATCAAAAAAAGACACAAATTGACCACAAAATGATAAAAAAAAAAGACACAAAATGACCAAAAAAAAGACATTAAGTGACCAAAAAGACTAAAACACATTAACACATGGACACTTTAACACAGTGGAGACAGAGCTGACTTCCTAAATGATTTGGTGACCCCCAGAAATCATCTCGCGACCCCAATTGGGGTCCCGACCCCAAGGTTGAGAACAGCTGCTCTACAGAACTTTCACAAGACATGGGAGGACTTTATTGGATTAACCCCCTGAGCCCCCCCCTTCCCTCTTATGTTGTCACTTCCTGTCTGTTTGTGTCTTATCTTCCTTTTATTCCATTTTATTATCATTATGTATTTATTTATTTTTCTATTTTTTATTTTATACTTTTCTCTTGTATGGTTATCTTCATATTCATTTATTTGTTTTTTTTTCTATTTGTTTTTTTTTGTATATTTTGACTATATAACTTTGGTGTTTTCATGTATTTTGTACTTGCCTAGTCTATGGGTGTATTGGAGAAACTGATATATCTATATATACTATATCCAAGGAAAATCCAATAAAAATAATTTTGAAAAAAAAAAAGGGGAAGTGACATCATCAGTCACATGATTTGCTCCCAACATTCATTCAGGTGTAAAGTTCAGACGCTGCAGCAGGGAGAGGCTCATTCAGAACATCTCATACAAACAAATCAGACACTTTATGACTTCTTAAATTCTGCTGATCTATAAAACAGTATAATATTTTATGTACGTAATGTATTGTCTGTGAGCTTTATCTGTGGCTGCAGCCCTTTAAATGTTGTTTCTCACTACACTCACACAACAATCAGCAGGAAGAATCACTTTGTTTTCTGTTTAGATTTATTCCCAAATAGAAAAAGATTTTCTTTTAATTTAAATCCATCTTGTAACTTTTTAAAACTTGTTTACACTTCACATCTTTTTTATTACAGTTGCTAACATAAAAGCAGTGATATGAGAAAGGGAACAGAGCTCTGAGGGTTTTACAGAAGTGATCTGATCACTGAGTAGAGAAGCTAAAACACATTACTGACAGTTTGGACTTTGATCAGCTGATATTAGCTTGAGGTCAGAGGTCACAGAATGAGTCACCACTAAACTCCTTCTTCTGTCACAACTTCAGCGTGTTGGACTCAAGTGTTGCAGCAGCTCATACACATGTTTACACATGTTTACACATGTTTACAGATGTTTACAGATGTTGTGACAGACTGAGTGGGCTCTGTTCTTTTAGAATAAATAAATATATAAATGTGTTTTTAATGTCTGAAGGAAGTTCATTAACTCAGATCATGTGAAGCTGCAGAGTGAAAGCAGTCTTTCAGCCTCAGAGACTCTCTGCTTTGTTTCTGTGATCATCAGATCAGAAGTGGAAATATTTTAGCATCATTTCACTGTTACCAAAGTTACAAGTTTACACTTTTTAAAAACACTTCAATTCTCATGTTTGGACCAGGTTTCCAGCCCTTTTTCTGCCTGTTTCTGTCTCATTTTTCTTGCACCTTTATGCACCTTAATATCAAGTTTTCAACCTGTTTCAAACTATTAGAAACAAACAGTTTAATCTCTTTTGTGTCACATAAATATCCAGATTTCATCTTCACCCAGATGTTCAGCCTGTTTCTCTCTGCTTTATGTTTGCTTTATTTGCATCTTTGTGTCAAATAATTATCAAATTTTCAGACAGTTTCAAACAGTTAGAAGTCAACTGCTCTTTAGAGCCAAATTTACACAGATTCTTCTCTTTTTAACCAATGTTCAGCCTGTTTAAAGCCTGGTGATGATTCTTCTTTGTGCTGAATCAACTTTCTGTCTGTTTTTTCAGCCTGTGTTGTCATCTGTTTCTGATCTTCGGCCTCATTTTCTTTACTTCTTTCTTTCCACATGTCCATCTATTTTGACATGGTCGGCCCAATTCTTCTTCTGGTTTTCTGCCTGTTTATTGTCACCTTTACATCCAGTTTTCAGCCTGTTTCTCTATAGTCTGAAGGCCTGATGTTACCCTCACCTCCCGCCTGTTTCCGCCTGGCTCTGGTCCCAGAGATCCAGTTTCTCCAGTTCTACGACTGTTATCATCTTTATGTTACAACCTGTTCTTAAGCATCTCTTTGTGCCAAATTTGTATTAAATTGTATTACATATTTAACAAGCCTGTTTGAAACTGTTAGCTGATTATTAGCTCATTTTTTCACATTTACTTATAATTTTTTTTACATTTTCAGCCCTAGTTCAGCCTGACTCTGATCCTCTACACAGGTTTTTAATAATAATAATAATAATGCATCAGTTTTATATAGCGCTTTTCAAAATACACAAAGACGCTTTTAAACAGGTTTGAACTTCCTCTGAGCCAAAGTTACATCAACTTTCCTTCTCTATTTTACAGCCTGTTTCCAGCCTGATCAGCTGACTGTGCAGCCTGCTTTACAACCGTTTACAGATTTTTTCCCTTATATTTTATGCCAAATGATCTTCATGTTCATGTTCTTTAGTGAGACATAAACATTAGGATGTTTCTGTTTTTGTTTCCAGTTTGTTACAGCTGTTATTCATTTATAGTTCATATTTAATATAGATGAAAACATATAAAGTTGTAATAAACGCCGTTAGCAGAAACAGCCGGAAGTCATTAGAGTCGTTAATAAAGCGTTATGAACACGTTATTAAGAGTCACTCACCGGTTTGCAGCTCTCTGATCAACTGAACTTTCTGATCAGCTGACTGTTTTTAACCAGCGGTGACGTCAGAAGGCGTCCCTCTCTGTGATTGGTCAGATTCAAGTCTCCGTTATCATTATGATGATTAACTGTTTGTTGGCCGCTGATCAATAACAGAATGTTCTCCCTCTGATCGAATCAACACGGACCGGAAACAGAAACCTGGAAAAAAGACCGGAAACAGAAACCTAAAGAAAGAGACCGGAAACGACCGCGTACGATCTGTCCCAAAAATAAAAATTTAAAAATGAAAAATGCAAATGCATTCATCACAACAAAAATAATTAACTCCATAAAATAAACACTTAAAAAAACCTTCAGAACAAAAGCACCGCATTGTGAGTTAAAATTATGAACTTAAATGACACAAAAACTAAAAAATTCTAAATATTATTTATATAAACACATCAACATACCGTATATTATTTTTATATTTCTTACTATTTTTAATTCTGTTTTATTTTTTATCAAATTTAATTGATTTAGCTTTCTGCACTTTCATTGATTTATTTTATTGCTAATATATTTAATTATATTTTATATGACCTTAATATTTACTCTTTACTGTTGTTCTTTATTTGAGCCTCTCAGTGAAAATATTTTACGATTGTACTTGTATAACTGAAGCGATGAGATGTCTTTAATCTAACAGTACTTTAAATAATAATAATAATAATAATAATAAACAATAAACAAACAAAAGAAAACAACATACATTAAAAGGAAGGAGAGGAGAAATAATTTTATTTTGAAGTATATTCAGTTCATTTGACTGTTGATTTTTTTTAAAAACGATAATGTTGATAAATGTTTTACTCTGTTTCAAACAGTGGCTGAAATCAAATCAACAGTGCACACATGAATAGTTCTTCACTGCTTTACTGCTTGATCATATTGCCTTTTTATGTTCCTTATTGAAAATTGCTTGTACTTCTTTGACTTCTTTTCCCCATTGTTCTGTTGCTTTTTATGTCTGGTCCTTCGTTTTTTTATTCTTGTTATTTTAATTGCCCTATCTTTTCAAAAACGTGTTGCGAATTAGCACTTGTGCTAAAACACTAAACAATGCATCTGGTCTCTCCAATGCTATTGCTATGTCAATATCAAATAAACACTAAATAAATAAATAAATGTTTTTTTCTTTGGAATTAATTTGGAGGAAATAAGACATGTATTGTGAAAATCTCCGCCGGATGTGTTATTTCTGGTAACTTGATCCCGGGATAGTTTTTGTTGTCCATCTAGTTTCAGCTGTTTGGTAACTCCGGAGGCGTGTTTAACTTCCTGCTGCAGCAGCAGGAGACATGCCGGTACCGAGCCGTTAACCGGTCATAACCGCTCATAACGCCGCTGTGACCGTTAGCCCGGCTGCTGGTTCCGTGCTAGAAGATGTCCCGGGTCCTGATAGTCGGAGCGGGCCTGACGGGCAGCTTGTGCGCATGTCTGCTGAGGAGAGAGCTGCAGAGCAAAGTGCACATAGAGGTGTGGGACAAGGCGAGGGGCGCAGGTGAGCCTCGGTCACAAATAAACTCACTAATTAATATTCATAATAATTCATAATAATTTAATATTCATAATAATTCATAATAGTTTAATATGCAGCGCAGACCTGAACACACACTCTGTATCAGCAGGAGCCTTTCTGTCTTTAACTCGGCTTCAAAATAATGTATAAAGATTTATTCAACAACATTTCATATTATACAGGGTTTAAAACTGTGAGCAACACTTAAAAACAGTATCTAGACCAGGGGTCTCAAACCTGCGGCCCGCGGGCCAATTGCGGCCCTCATAATGATATTATGTGGCCCTCACATTGATATGAAAGTTTAATGTGAGTTTTATAGGTATGGTACTTTACCGTGTTGTGTGGGGAAGGTCCCTTTAACTACTTTTTTGGTAATTTTGTGTCTTTTTTTTTGTGGTAATTTTGTGTCTTTTTTAAAATAATTTTGTCTCTTTTTAAAAAAATTATTGTGTGTTTTTAAAATAATTTTGTGTCTTTTTTCGTAATATTTTGTATAGGCCTATATATATATTGTAATTCTGTGTATTTTTTGGTAATTTTGTGTCTTTTTAAAGTCATTTAGTGTTTTTTCAGTCTTTTTTTTGATTATTTTGTGTCTTTCTTAAGTAATTTAGTTTTTTTCTGTCATTTTGTGTCTTTTTTTGGTTATTTGGATACTGTCTCCAGCGGCCCCCAGGTAATTAGAGTTTGAGACCCCTGATCTAGAGTATATTGCACCTGTTTTATCTTATTTGCCTAAAACATGCAGGTAAGCTGCAGAAAGAAGTGTGTGTTGGTGACTAGGGCTGGGCGATATATCCATATAAAAGATATATCCATATATTTTTAAATGTGATATGGAGTTAGACCATATCACATATATCAATATAGTTTAAAAAGTGTCCCTTCCTTTATATATAAATGCTGCCCTTACTAGAGTTTGTCATATTTAGTTATTTTGTAATGTTCCTTATTATGTTCTTATATAAATATAAATATTTCTGGCCATATTATGCTCTAATATGGCTAATAGCTAACAGACTATAATTGACCCATTTTAAGCATTTTTTTAGGCATAATAAAATTTGACCATTTTTGACAGAAATAGACAAATTATAGTATTAAGTATAGAATATTTTCTGGACGTCCCCTAACTTGGTAATTTGATGCTATTTTCTGACAAATAGTTGTTGAGCCGTGAGTGGTGGGATTGGAACCAGTGACCTCTGTGGTAACAGCAGGTTTCCTCCCCTCTAGACCACAGACCACCAGATATAATATATATATATAATAGTGTTGTTCAGCTAGCTTAGGACAAAGTTACCACCAGTGGCCTATTCTATTTCATAGGTTATTTTATTTAAGATGTTTTTTTTATTTAAATGTGCACTTTATGGTGTTTTGATTTTTTTTTAAAAGATACAGTATTTATGTTCACTTAAATAAACGGTTTCAATGTCATATTTGGCTTTGACTGAACATTTGCTCTCACTTTGCAATAAAAATATTGGGATATATATGGTATATCAATATTCAGCCTAAATATATTGGGAACTGACTTCTGGTCCATGTGGCCCAGCCCTAGTGGGGACGTCCACACACACATTAGGGACAACACGGCGAGGGGCTCAGTGGCTCTGCAGTGGTGTCACTCACTAACTTGATTTTTTAAAATGTCACTTTTTAAAGCAACCTTGCAGCCCACAAGTCTTGTTTCTGGCTGGAAATTAAAGGTGAGACCACCAGTAAAATAGCAGGAAACCAGTATTGAGTTTCTTCTACCAGATAAATCTGATTCAGTTCAAATATATTATATATACATACTATATTATATACCTCTGATGAGGAGAGAGATATGGTGACGTTCAGATTTTGGTGAAGCCACGGTTCTGTCAGATCTTCATTCAGAAATCCTACAGTTAATTTATTTCCAAGCTCATAGTCTCAGTAAGAATCACACAGCAGAACAAATCAGAGACTCAACTCCACTCTATAAAGCTGACCTAAATATAGTTTGAGCTGTTTATGTCCTGTGGTCTGCTTCAACCCTTGTATCCTGTCAATGAATTAGAGCTGAGGCCAGCGTTAAAACATTTACATTATTCTGAAGAAGTTTTGTTTGGTGTTTAGATTTATTGCTGAATTGAAGAACGTTTCCTTTTAATTCAAAATGCACGACCTCACTATTCCTCTAACACAATATGAACTCTTTAAATCCTTAGTGGAGACCTGAACCTGTCCCTCTGTCTGTCTGTCTGTCTGTCTGTCTCTCTGTCTGTCTGTCTGTCTGTCTGTCTGTCTGTCTGTCTGTCTGTCTGTCTGTCTGTCTGTCTGTCTCTCAGGTGGCAGGATGTCCACCAGTCGTCCTCCAGACTCTCTGTCTCACTCAGCTGACCTCGGAGCTCAGTACGTCACCGCCACGTCTGCCTACGCTCAATCTCACCACAGGTACACACACACCTGTCTCACCACAGGTACACACACACCTGTCTCACCACAGGTACACACACACCTGTCTCACCACAGGTACACACACACCTGTCTCACCACAGGTACACACACACACCTGTCTCACCACAGGTACACACACCTGTCTCACCACAGGTACACACACACACCTGTCTCACCACAGGTACACACACACCTGTCTCACCACAGGTACACACACACCTGTCTCACCACAGGTACACACACACCTGTCTCACCACAGGTACACACACACCTGTCTCACCACAGGTACACACACACCTGTCTCACCACAGGTACACACACACCTGTCTCACCACAGGTACACACACACCTGTCTCACCACAGGTACACACACACCTGTCTCACCACAGGTACACACACACACCTGTCTCACCACAGGTACACACACCTGTCTCACCACAGGTACACACACACCTGTCTCACCACAGGTACACACACACACCTGTCTCACCACAGGTACACACACACCTGTCTCACCACAGGTACACACACACCTGTCTCACCACAGCTACACACGCACCTGTCTCACCACAGGTACACACGCACCTGTCTCACCACAGGTACACACACACCTGTCTCACCACAGGTACACACACACACCTGTCTCACCACAGGTACACACACACCTGTCTCACCACAGGTACACACACACCTGTCTCACCACAGGTACACACACCTGTCTCACCACAGGTACACACACACCTGTCTCACCACAGGTACACACACACCTGTCTCACCACAGGTACACACACACACCTGTCTCACCACAGGTACACACACACCTGTCTCACCACAGGTACACGCACACACACCTCACCACAGGTACACACACACACACACACCTCACCACAGGTACACACACACCTGTCTCACCACAGGTACACACACACCTGTCTCACCACAGGTACACACACACACACACACACACACCTGTCTCACCACAGGTACACACACACACCTGTCTCACCACAGGTACACACACACACCTGTCTCACCACAGGTACACACACACCTGTCTCACCACAGGTACACACACCTGTCTCACCACAGGTACACACACCTGTCTCACCACAGGTACACACACACCTGTCTCACCACAGATACACACACCTGTCTCACCACAGGTACACACACACCTGTCTCACCACAGGTACACACACACACCTGTCTCACCACAGGTACACACACACCTGTCTCACCACAGGTACACACACACACACCTCACCACAGGTACACACACACCTGTCTCACCACAGGTACACACACACACACACCTCACCACAGGTACACACACACCTGTCTCACCACAGGTACACACACACCTGTCTCACCACAGGTACACACACACACCTGTCTCACCACAGGTACACACACACCTGTCTCACCACAGGTACACACACACCTGTCTCACCACAGGTACACACACACACCTGTCTCACCACAGGTACACACACACACGCACCTGTCTCACCACAGGTAAACACACACCTGTCTCACCACAGGTACACACACACCTGTCTCACCACAGGTACACACACACACCTGTCTCACCACAGGTACACACACACCTGTCTCACCACAGGTACACACACACCTCTCTCACCACAGGTACACACACACCTCTCTCACCACAGGTACACACACACCTGTCTCACCACAGGTACACACACACACACCTGTCTCACCACAGGTACACACACACCTCTCTCACCACAGGTACACACACACCTGTCTCACCACAGGTACACACACACACCTGTCTCACCACAGGTACACACACACCTCTCTCACCACAGGTACACACACACCTGTCTCACCACAGGTACACACACACACACCTGTCTCACCACAGGTACACACACACCTGTCTCACCACAGGTACACACACACACACACCTGTCTCACCACAGGTACACACACACACCTGTCTCACCACAGGTACACACACACCTGTCTCACCACAGGTACACACACACCTGTCTCACCACAGGTACACACACCTGTCTCACCACAGGTACACACACACCTGTCTCACCACAGGTACACACACACCTGTCTCACCACAGGTACACACACACCTGCTGCAAAACAGCTGTCTTTTTGAAAATATTCTTGCCAGCCTGACTCAGAGCTCTTATTGTGACACTTCCTCTCAGCTTTACTCAGAGCTCTTATTGTGACACTCCTGTCAGCCTTACTCAGAGCTCTTATTGTGACACTTCCTGTCAGCTTTACTCAGAGCTCTTATTGTGACACTTCCTGCCAGCTTTACTCAGAACTCTTATTGTGACACTTCCTGTCAGCCTTACTCAGAGCTCTTATTGTGACACTTCCTGTCAGCCTTACTCAGAGCTTTTATTGTGACACTTGCTGTCAGCTTTACTCAGAGCTCTTATTGTGACACTTCCTGTCAGCTTTACTCAGAGCTCTTATTGTGACACTTCCTGTCAGCTTTACTCAGAGCTCTTATTGTGACACTTCCTGACAGCCTTACTCAGAGCTCTTATTGTGACACTTCCTGTCAGCTTTACTCAGAGCTCTTATTGTGACACTTCCTGACAGCCTTACTCAGAACTCTTATTGTGACACTTCCTGTCAGCCTTACTCAGAGCTCTTATTGTGACAATTCCTGTGAGCCTTACTCAGAGCTCTTATTGTGACAATTCCTGTGAGCCTTACTCAGAGCTCTTATGACGACACTTCCTGCAAACTGTACTGTGAGCTTTTATTGTGACACTCCCTGACAGCCTTACTCAGAGCTCTTATGACATTTACACTGAATGGGAGGAGACAGTAGTGCTAGGTAACAGATAGATCTTTTTCTTGCAGCCTGTACTCAGAGCTCTTTTTCTTGCAGCCTGTACTCAGAGCTCTTTTTCTTGCAGCCTGTACTCAGAGCTCTTTTTCTTGCAGCCTGTACTCAGAGCTCTTTTTCTTGCAGCCTGTACTCAGAGCTCTTTTTCTTGCAGCCTGTACTCAGAGTTCTTTTTCCTGCAGCCTGTACTCAGAGCTCTTTTTCTTGCAGCCTGTACTCAGAGCTCTTTTTTTTGCAGCCTGTACTCAGAGCTCTTTTTCTTGCAGCCTGTACTCAGAGCTCTTTTTCTTGCAGCCTGTACTCAGAGCTCTTTTTCTTGCAGCCTGTACTCAGAGCTTCAGTCCTGTGGCGTGCTACAACCTCTGGACGCTCCGATTGAAGGACTGAAACACAAAGATGGCAGCAAAGACTACATGACGCCACTGGGCATGGGCAGTCTGGTCAAACACTTCCTGTCTCAGTCAGGTACGCACTTTTTTTTTACAAATGAATGATCATACACGCACAATTATTAATAGACATTGAACAAAATAGAACATAAACTTGTTAAACGGAGAGCACAAGTTACAAGTGGTGGTGGGGCTTAAATGTTCTGTCTCTATAGAACTCACGGTGCCGTCTTATAATGACACAGAAGTACAATTATTAGATAATTTGGGATACAATGCCAGGTGGATATAGGGTTGTTTAGACACTGATTTATCCAGTTTATTGTAAAAGTATTGTCAGGATTCACTAGAGCTCATAATCACAGACTGTTTTCACATAAAGAGCAGTTTATCTGAGCTGCTGCTGGTTTGCTCATTAACAAACAAAAAGGAAGCAGGTCCACGCTTTAATGTCTGACTGACTGTCTGTCTGTCTGCCTGTCTCTATCTCTGTCTCAGGAGCTGATTTGTCCCTGGAGCGTCATGTGACCGGCGTGTTCCTGCGTGGTGCATCATGGGAGGTCCAGAGGACGGCGGGGGACAGCGAGCTGTTTGACGCCGTGGTCCTGACGATGCCGGTCCCTCAGATCCTGCAGCTGCAGGGAGACCTGGGACGCCGTGAGTCACGTCTCACTTCTCAACTCTGAGTCACTAAGTATCTGAGGTTATCTGACTGTTTAAGTTACTTTAAAGCAGGGGTGTCAAACTCTGGCCCGCGGGCCAGATTTGGCCCGCAGTGTAATTTTATTTGGCCCGCGAGGCAATACCAAATTATTATCTTATTATTGTACTATAAAAGCTGACCCGCCGGTATTATACGGCGCATTTACCGCTAATACTACAAATCCCACAATGCCCTGCTGCTGTTTTGGCGCGTCAATCAGGACAGGACCCAGAAACGCTCCTCTGTGACAGTCGTCATAGCAACCTCCAGCTAGAGCTGTCTCCCAGCTACCCCTTCCCAAAAATGGAGAAAAGAAAGGCAGAATTTATTAACCTGTTGAAAAAGTTTATTTTGATATTTAAATCAGAAGGATGCAAATAGAAAAGAGGCATACGATTTTTATTTAATTTTTATTTAATAAATGAATGACATTGATGTGTTTTTTATTTGAAATTAGATTTTGCATGTCTGCACTATTTAGTTATATATTGTATGTTTATAAGCGTTGCTGGTTCCATATTTAATGTTAAAGCAAAACATGTTTGGTAAATATTAAAAGGTTTATTTGTTCAATGTTGGCCCGCGATTTTATTCAAGTTTTACATTTTGGCCCATTGTGTATTTGAGTTTGACACCCCTGGTTTAAAGCCACAGAAATTGTAAATACTCCAGTAAACCACAACAGCTTAAGTTTCTACTGTAGTAAAGTAGTTGTGTAGAAGTACTTGGTTACATTCCAGCAGAGAGACTGAGAGATTCTGCTGATGAAACTAACCTGCAGTGAGTCAGTTTGACCACCGGGGGGCAGCGCTGCTCTGCTTTACTTCTACTGATCAGTGATGATGGAAACATGTTCAACATGAATTAAGAGAGACACTACAGGAATTAGTTAATTAATAAAATAATAATAGCTACTTTATTTATTGCACCATTCAAAACTCCTGACATTGAAGTCTTCACAAATAAATAAATAAATACAGTCAACAAGAAAAGATAAAAGACAACAACAGATAAAATGTATATCGTGAAAAGAGATTATCTAATACATAAAACAGGAATGATATCATCAATATTACTGACATCACCACAGATATGAAAAAAACATGTTTACCTACTAAATTTCACAGAAAATTACTCGTCAGACACAAACAAACAAATTGAAGAAAAATAAACAAAATCTATAAACTGACTAGACACAGAAGATGAAACATTTCTCTGGGCTTTTACTTTGACAAGGCTGCTTCCACACACACACACACACACACACACACACACACACACACAGGATCAATACACTTCCTTTGGTGGTAAATCTCTTCCTGCTCTCTGATTGGTCGATGGTTAAACACACTCGTCTTAAAAGCTGCAGAACTTTCTGTGTGTGTGTGTGTGTGTGTGTGTGTGTGTGTGTGTGTGTGTGTCTAGATGATGATGCTGATGATGTAATTTTCTGCTCATCTCATTGGCCGACAGAGGACAGCGCCCATTTCCTCCCTGCCGACACACACACACACACACACACACACACACACACACACACACACACACACACACACACACACAGTGTGTCTAATAATAACCTGTGTGTGTCTGCAGGATGTGAATCACGTTTTTATTCTGCAGATACATTTAATAAAAATCATGAAAAACAGAGAAGAACATGAAGTGACACACAAACGGTTCAAACAGAAACCGAACAAGAAAAATGATAATAAAGGCAAAAGACATTTTAACGTTCAGAGACCAAATCAAAGCAAAAGATTAGAATTTAAAAATATAAAATATAAAAATGCAAAACAAAATAAGATATAATAGTAAAATAGATATGGGTGAAATAAACAATAAAAGACAGACTAAAATAAATAGAATCAAATAATAAAAAGATAAAAATGACAACATATAAATAACAATAATATTAGTCGTAATAAATTTGTATTTCAAATAAAAGATAAAAGTAAAAATAAGGTTAAATAGATAAAGAGACAAAAAAGAAACAAAGACAGATGGATCAAAGACCACTGTCTGTCTGTCTGTCTGTCTCTAAGTGCTGTCTGTCTGTCTCTCAGAGCTGTCTGTCTGTCTGTCTCTCAGTGCTGTCTGTCTGTCTCTCAGTGCTGTCTGTCTGTCTGTCTCTCAGAGCTGTCTGTCTGTCTGTCTCTTAGTGCTGTCTGTCTGTCTGTCTCTTAGTGCTGTCTGTCTGTCTCTCAGTGCTGTCTGTCTGTCTGTCTGTCTGTCTGTCTCTTAGTGCTGTCTGTCTGTCTCTCAGTGCTGTCTGTCTGTCTGTCTGTCTGTCTGTCTGTCTGTCTGTCTGTCTGTCTCTTAGTGCTGTCTGTCTGTCTCTCAGTGCTGTCTGTCTGTCTGTCTGTCTGTCTGTCTCTCAGTGCTGTCTGTCTGTCTGTCTGTCTGTCTCTCAGTGCTGTCTGTCTGTCTCTTAGTGCTGTCTGTCTGTCTCTTAGTGCTGTCTGTCTGTCTCTCAGTGCTGTCTGTCTGTCTGTCTGTCTGTCTGTCTGTCTGTCTGTCTGTCTCTCAGCGCTGTCTGTCTGTCTGTCTGTCTGTCTCTCAGTGCTGTCTGTCTGTCTCTTAGTGCTGTCTGTCTGTCTCTCAGTGCTGTCTGTCTGTCTCTCAGTGCTGTCTGTCTGTCTCTTAGTGCTGTCTGTCTGTCTCTCAGTGCTGTCTGTCTGTCTGTCTGTCTCTCAGTGCTGTCTGTCTGTCTCTTAGTGCTGTCTGTCTGTCTCTCAGTGCTGTCTGTCTGTCTCTCAGTGCTGTCTGTCTGTCTGTCTGTCTCTCAGTGCTGTCTGTCTGTCTCTTAGTGCTGTCTGTCTGTCTCTCAGTGCTGTCTGTCTGTCTGTCTGTCTCTCAGTGCTGTCTGTCTGTCTGTCTCTCAGTGCTGTCTGTCTGTCTCTTAGTGCTGTCTGTCTGTCTCTCAGTGCTGTCTGTCTGTCTCTCAGTGCTGTCTGTCTGTTTCTTAGTGCTGTCTGTCTGTCTCTCAGTGCTGTCTGTCTGTCTCTTAGTGCTGTCTGTCTGTCTCTCAGTGCTGTCTGTCTGTCTGTCTGTCTGTCTCTCAGTGCTGTCTGTCTGTCTCTTAGTGCTGTCTGTCTGTCTCTTAGTGCTGTCTGTCTGTCTCTCAGTGCTGTCTGTCTGTCTGTCTGTCTCTCAGTGCTGTCTGTCTGTCTCTTAGTGCTGTCTGTCTGTCTCTCAGTGCTGTCTGACTGTCTCTTAGTGCTGTCTGTCTGTCTCTCAGTGCTGTCTGTCTGTCTGTCTCTCAGTGCTGTCTGTCTGTCTGTCTCTCAGTGCTGTCTGTCTGTCTC